>NW_015390147.1:72081-90863 GCF_001527695.2 Protobothrops mucrosquamatus
AATTTCTTTTTTCTGACAAAGAGTAAAGAATTAAATTGGGAGACTAAGATGGACCATTTCTGGCTTTTTTGCCTTCATCAGTTAGCCATACCCTTTTTATGGGATTCGAACCTGGGAAGTTATACATACTAGGCAGTGATTTAGCCACTGAGCCACAGGTTCTCTTCCCCTCTTTGTCAGCAGAGTCAAGGGAGTAATTTCCATTACAGTTTCCAGCACAGATTTTTTTTTAAAAAAATGCCTCTCCTCAAAACTCAACTGAAATAATTTAAGGAAGACTGTATAGTGTATATCTACTCAAATAAATAGGCTATGATGAGCAAGAGATGCAGGGATTTAATATTCATACCTACCTATCAGACTGGACTCTTCCCAGGTGATGAAACTACACTAATTTCTCATTTGTTTATTTATTTATTTATTAGATTTATATATCTCCCATCTCATCTAGAAGCACACTTTTTGATTCCTCCATGTCGATGTTCATTGTTATCCAAACATTTGGATTTTGGTTTGCAGGGATTGGGGGAACATCACAGTGAACAGGATATAGAATCTGTTATTCTGGAGAACTTGGCAGGATTCACACATTAATATAAGAGTGTTGAAACCTTGGCAGCCAAATAATTCACAGAAAAAGAGCCCATGGTACTGCTATTCCCATTTAATATTAGAGCTGTCCCTTAACAGATACCGAAGCTGATATGCTGGAGAGGGAAGAATATTTGAAGTCAACATTTGAAGACAAGCTGTCCCAAGAGAATCATTGCTAAGCATATGTGATGTGCATTTTTCTTTTCCATGCCTTATGGTTGTATAGTCACAGTAGTAGTTACCACAATGATTAGAGTTGCAGGTTCTTCCTGCTGCTAAAGTAAAGATAATAGGGTCATCTTAGGAATGCTGCATAATTGCTAGAAAGAATAACAGTGACATTCAACAGTGACATGAATGCAAGTTCAGGCTATCTGACCCTGTCCTCATCTGTATGCACTTCCAGGGTGTGAGCTACCTTTGACATGCACTGCCTGACTGAGGAACTACTACATTAGTTGTCTGAAGGAGCACTGCTTTGGCAATTCAAAAAGGTATGTGTGTTTCCATTCTGCTCCCATGTTGCTTATTTGATTATCAATTTATTGTATTTATATCCTGCCTTGTTTTCTCGGAGATCAATATAGTTTGCATGGGAAATCACCCCTAATTTTATCAACACAGCAATAATCAATTAAGCTGAGAGATAGTGGCATCAACTAATCAGTGCTGTGGTGGACTGGAGATTTGAACCTAGCCTTCAGGTTGACTTTAGCAATTATATGATGTTCTTGATTTTCTTACAATTATGATTTTTTCAATGAGAACAAATGCAATTTTCCCAGCTACTTGTTGAATTTGCATAGAGAAAAGTCCAGATTGCTAACTTGGCTCTAGGATGTTTTGAGAGGAGATTCTGTCTTCAAATCAGGTGGCAGAGTTTCAGAAGAAGATAAGTTTTTGTATCCTTTGTTTATCCCAGTTCTTTGTCCTGAGAATATTTGAAGCAGTAGAAAAGAATATTAACTAAGTACCAAGCAAACTCCTATGGATCTAGTTACTGGAGCCCTGGTGATGCAGTGGTTAGAATATAATACTGCAGGCAAACTCTGCTGATAACTGGGAGTTCAATCCTGACGGGCTCAAGGTTGACTCAGCTTCCCATCCTTCCAAGGTCAGTAAAATGAGGACCCACATTGTTGGGGGCAACATGCTGACTCTGTAAACTGCCCAGAAAGTACTGCAAAGCATTATGGAGTGGTATATAAGTCTAAGTGCTATTACTATTGCTATTGTTTAGTATATATGTCCTATAACTGAATAGAGAAATGGACATGAAAAATAAAGGGCCTAAAAATAAGGAAAGGATAAATGCTTGTATCACTAACAACAAAATTTGATGTTGGCCCAATTTGGTGATTTGAAAGATAGCTTCTGACTTAATTTAAGCAGGAATTTTATAAACCAAACCATTATAATTTGCATGGAGTAACATAAGAATGGCTGTCAATTTTATTTTTTAATAGAATGGAATTTACAGACTAAGAAAAGTCTGACCAGATTTAGATAAACAATCAAGTTCCATTTGGGTCAGATTGATTTCTGATGACTATCAGGACATAGGATGGAAGAATTTTTAAAACAGTCCCATCTATTCTGTAGCTCTGGAATTTAGCAGTGATCTTCAATCCAAGTACTAATTAGGTCTGACCCTACTTAGCTTTTCAAGATCATCCAAGTTCTGTAGTGCTGCCACAGTTTGAGTTAAATTCTTTTGCATGACATATTGTTTTTTTTGTTACTTTGATTTTTAAAAGATAGAAAGTACTAACAACTTTTTTGTTTGCTTTGGACTGAATTAGTGATAATAATAGCCTACCTTTTTCTAACTTGGTGACCTCCACTTATCTTGAATAGCACCTATGAAGCTGGAAGTTGAGGGCACCAGTCTGGGGGAAAGCTTCTCACCATCCTTGGCAGGTTATTCTATAACCATAGATGGTGAGCTGAAATTGGCTATGATGTTCTGATGCTAGGGAGGAGATCTATAAACACAAGAAATATCTAAGACAGGCATGTCAAACTTGCGACGTATCGCGACTTTTTCCCCATTGCCGGCAATGGTGTGGGTGCAGTTTTGGTGTGACGCATCTGGTCCAGCAGTTTGACATGCCTGAACTAAGACTATTAATTTTTAAAGGGAAATATAAAATAAAATGTATTTAATAATCTATTAAATTTCCATTACATTTAATACACTAATGGTAAAACAGTAGGGGAAGTATGATCTTGCAGATGACATCAAATTTCATCAGCGTAGGAGTTTAGCTTTGTTAAAAAGACTGATTATGGTAGTAACATTCAGCCTGTTTTGATATTTTGTCTTGATTATAAAAAGTGTTGAAAACCTGCTTTCATTAAATTGTGTTCAAGGAACAATTAGTGGAGCTGTCAGTGGCATTTAAAAACTCATACTCTCCAAACATTTTCATCCCAAAATTTTCTGGTGATTTTTTAAAAAAAATCCTCTCAATTGTTTCAGTGTGACATCTGATAAAAGATCTGCCAACATTTTTTCATATTTAGGGCAAGTTGTTTCACTAGTGAAATGAAAGGATCAAAAAGCCATTTTCAAAAGCTTGTCTTGGACCTTGGGATGAAATGACACAACACCTTCAATTTGCTCAGGAAACATTGAAATTCTTCGGAATGTAGCTTAAGAAATACTGATCTAGGAGTCAATTCCCTTTCCACCCTTACTCAGAAAATCAATTCACATTGATTGTTGTAGTTTGAGCCCCTTCTTAAGATGTTCATAAGGACTAAGATTCCTTTAGATACATTTTGCTGTCTTGGTATGCTAGTCTTAATGGCCAGTAGCAGCAAGATACCTGCACTTTTAAAAGGAGAAAAGGAAATAAATTAGCAATCTGGAACTTAAGTGTTGGCTGAATATAAAATCAGACAAAATAGGGCTTCATTTATTGAGTTCAAAACAAAATTAAAACATCTGAAATAGATTTAAGGGGCTGTAGACAGAAAATAAATTTAGAGCCTGAGTAAATAGCAATTGAACGTGAATGGGGGGAAATGTATAGGAATATGCATATATGTTGGGACTGGAATACATATCTGTATTTATTTTGTGGCTTTGTCCTATCCTCATTCTACCTTTAGCTATGACCATCAAATGGAAAACTTGAGAGGTCTCAGGGCAACAACCTTTTTATTTGATTCCATACTCAGATGTTTGCTGCCTGGCATATGGCCAGAAGAGGAGAGGGGAGTGAGGGAGGATGAGAGAATGGGAGGAGGAGGATTAGCAAAACCCTTTGGCAGCAGCCTCAGTGTAGATCTGTGGCAGAGTGGTGCCTGTAAGCCTGTTTGCAATACTTTTCACTGTCATTTATTTTGATTCAGAGGACAGATAGCCCTGTGGTGCTGTGGTGCTGGTGGTTTTTCGGGAAGATTAGCAAGGGGGAATTGAGTAATGATGCATTCCTCTTTCCCTTAGGTGCATGGTTCATAGAATACTATTGGTCATTCGTGACAAGGAAACATTTATTTCACAGCATTTCTCCGAAGGCCACTAATGTCTGCGGTCTAAAAGTTGCATGGAATTCTATTAGGCAGTAAACATCCATGGCTTTCTCTTCCGTGACTTTGTCTAATCCTCTATAAAACAATCTAAAGTAGTAGCCATTGCTGTATCTCCAGGGATCTAATTCTGTGATTTCACTATGCCCTGTAGTTATAACTTCCTTTAAAATGCCCTGAATTTTCCACAATGGACATCCCCTGAAAAAATAAGGGGAAAAACTCCCAACCTTCACCCCTTGCAGAGATACATGTGCTTCAGGTCCTATCTTACTATTTTTCCTACCTAACTGCTCTGCCCAAACTTACCTCATAGGGGAATCACTTTTTCCAGCAATAAGCATTGAGGTGTAGTAACAAGAATTCTGTATGATAGAACCAGATGTTTGCATGAGGGTTTATCAACACTGCAGGATTCTTCTCTTTCCCTCATTGCAACAGGCCCCTCTACAAGGAATGTGTTACCTTGACTAAATAATCTAAAAATAATCAACAAATGGCCCTTAACCTGGTTATACAGTGAGCCACTGTGCCTACAACATGTACGCTTGGCTTCAGTGAAATGAAGGAAGGAAAGAAGCAGCCTTTAGATGTTCAGGTCCATTCTGTAAATTGACAGGGAAATCCATGTGAGTAGGGAAAGTCTCTACTATATATCCACCAGATTACTGTATTTACAGCATTGCCATTAAAATAGTTTACCTTTCTCTGTCCCAAATTTCAAATGTTAGAGGTATTGATAAAATAATTCATAGGACTGATTTTAGGCTTTGGGGTGAGATAGTGATGATAAGTGCATCTCATAACACAAGCGCTTTTATCATGGGTGGTATTATTACTCGTCTATAGCCCATTACAGCTCTTTCCATAGCATTCCCCTCATAATGCTGTGCCCATCTGCATGCAACATGAGCAAAATGTGTTCCTTTGTAGTGTAGCTCTCTTCCCATTCACCCATGAGCAGATTTAAAAGCACGCATGATTTCTGGGCAGATCTGATTACATGCCAATTGCCAGTGTAATCCCATAATGGAAAAAAGAGCTTTCCTGCTGTAATTTTCTGTTTTCCCTTGGACAGAGAAGGAAATGCAGACACACATGAAATGGTGGCTTTCTTGGTGGTTTTTATGATCCGATCCACACAGTTATGAGTTATGGATAGAGGTAGAGGCAAGTTGGATGTTTGCACTCATGGATTAATATTATGCCACTGAGCACCCTTACGAACTTTTTGCTGAAAAAAGAAAAGAACAAACTTGTGATTTATGGGATTGGAAATTAGAAAAGATAGCTTATAGAAAGGAGGAATTATGATGTAACCTTAGAAAGAGAGGGTATACTGTATATTCTATGTATTTATAATTGCTGTCAGGAAGATTGAAGCAGCTTCTTCAGAATCTTTTCCTTTCCTTTTTTTCTTTATTTCTTTTTCACTTTCTTACTACCTTTATTCTGAATTTAAAATATGTACTGTTTTTAATCTGGTTTAAAAACTTCTTCAATAAAAATCATTTTAAAAAATACTCTGCCACAGAGCTGATTGGGGCTCACACTTCTGGGAAGAAGCTTTGGGTACTTTAGGCTGAGATATCTTATGCACATTAATCTGTGAGCAAGATTAAGCAAGATTGAGTGTAATGGATTTACTATACTTTTCAGCAGGCATTCAAAGGAATGTGCTGCAAGTTGTCAAAAGTAACAACTAGTTTTATACTTTGCTGTTCAGATGGTGAAAATTAAGCTAATTGAACAAAAGGGAAATGTTCATCCATCCTCTGATACCTAATGGCAGCTGTTCATCATGAACAAATTTCTCTTGGGCAAGATGTAGGAGGGTGAGGTATCTTTATCTTTTCAACCTCTCATTTGAGTTTTTAAAAATGGTAATAATATAACCAGAGATGGTTATTTTAAATGGCAATTTATGGGTGCATTTGAGTTACTAGTCCCATTTGCCTATTTATTGCAGCAAAAAATAGAGAATATGGGTTGATCCAAAGAGTAAAAGGGTCCTATACTTTAAAGTAGAAGAGAAGAAATTTTTTAATTGGGCTACTTTTGCAAGATAGACTGAAATAATCTGTTCTGTCCCACAATTCAAGGGGAAAGAGACCCATCCTCATTTGCACCTGGCTGGCCTTGCATTAAAGGTTTCTTAAAATGAAAATCCTGGGTTTTGGGTTTTTTGACCTGGGAGAGAATAGGTGGTTGCTTCATAAGCAGGGATGTGATGGTACAAACACAAAGCATATAACCAGGGGTGCACCAATTTAGTTGTTTCTTTCTTTTAAATTACTGTAAACTCTGAGAAATGCACAGAGGCCAAGCCATGTTGTTCTTTCCACCTAGATTAAAAAGGTTATCCTACTGAGAGAAGGGGCTTTTGTGTGTGTTTTGAACTACTTGTTTGAACTGTGCCATCATTTCTCCCCCAAGAATGACATTCCCAGGCAGCAGCTCTGGAGAGATACTTTGCTTGTATTAGCATGAATGAATAGGGTTTTAAAAATTTAAGAACAGAGACAAACGATTGTGCTTTGCCAGTTTAATATTTAATCCTGCCAGCTTGACTTGATTCTGGTCTCAACTTCCTCTGGTGTCAGCAGCACCCCTTTACAAATATTCCAAATGAAGCTGGCATCCACACATTCCCTAATGTGAGATCTCTGAACAGCTTGCCTTGAGGTTTTACTTCTGCCCAGATATAATTCCACCGTTGTCATGTTTTGTAACAGTTCCCACTCCAGCTGTGTATTATCTCTGGAGACGTTAAAAGTCCTATTTCACTAAGTAATATTCCAGGGGTGATTGTTATTTTACACTTCCTGGTTTTTTTTAAAATAAAATACAGAATTGGGAACAATTAAAATGGAACCTTTTACAACTGAATCCACATGGATATTCCCACCATATAAGCAATTCATCAGAACAACAACGTAGCAACAAAGACTGTGGTTTTCCTAGCGATGGAAGTTTTTAATAATAGAGCACACAATATGAAGAAAACTTAGATATACTTAATACGCATGGTGGCTCCCCACTTGCTTGCTTTTGCTTTGCTGGTATATGCATATTTATAAGCATATTTTAGGAGCGATCAAAGTATTTGGAAAGGTTAAAAAAGGAGTGAATAGAAATCTTCCTTAAAATATGTCAGATTTTTCATTTAGCTCACTGTGTATCAATCAGTGGCATCTGTGGGGTGGCCCAGAAAAATCAAAGTAACAATTGTGGCTTCAAAATCACAGACACACATACAAAAGGGGTAGATTCAATCTCACACTTACTGCCTTCATGACTTCTTTCAACCCCTCTGTGGATCTCTCCTGGGCAGCAATACTAATCATGGAAGATCTTTAGTGTTTCGGTTGTTGCTAAACAGCAAATGTCAGCATCCGTCACCATCGGCCATGCTTTAAATGTTTAATGTTTAAATGTTTTTAAAAACTTGAAATAGCAGGAGATTTGAAGTTAGCAAATAAAACACAATATCTGAACAGGGAAAAAGAGGCACAAAGGCTAATCTGGATACAGTCTTCCCAATGTTGGGAAAGCTGGTGTTTTAATTTAAATTAGAGTAATTATAAATGTGTATTTACATCAATCTTGTCTATCAGTCAGATGTGTAGGAGCTGCATTTACCAAATTCATAGTCACAACTGATGCTGGAGGACACCAGGTTGGGAAAGTCTTATCTTGCTGTAAAAAACATTTTTGTGTGTGTGGTCTTTCTTTCTTTTTTTCTTTTTTCTTTTTTTCTTCTTTTTTTGCTCACATGTAAGACTCTCTAGCACACAATCCACTCTATTGTTATTTAACGTTCAAGGCCAAGAAGGACACTCCTGAAAAGGACACTTTACCACAGCCCTAAACTGTGGGCTTCATTGTTCTTGTGAATTAAGATTATCTGAAGACTTACCCAAGTGTTTTTAGTGTTATCTAAAACATTTCAATTAAAGGCATTTTTTTTCTACAAGGGATGTGAAATAAAAAAAAATCAGTATTTTACTCATAAGAAAGTAAATCAATACTCCTCATTCTAGTGCCTTCACCAGGTGGGTTGGACTACAAACTCTTAATTCCCAGTAAGGTCACTCCAATACTTCATTTAACTTTTTGTTATGCCTTGCAAGGGTCACCAGTTCTGCTTTACTAAACCTCAGAACATTTGGTTTGGGTCAGCTTTAAAGCTACATTAACAGAATCTTTCAAATCTGAAAGTACAAATCTCCCACCGCTTCCTTTACAGCCCAAGAAACTAGGGAAGGTCTCTTCTGAGCCTCTTGCTCAACCTAGTTGCAGAATACGGTATGCGGTCTCTATCTGACCATTCCTTCCCTAGGCAGATTTCTTGGTCCTTTCTCCCAAGGTCTTTCCCACACAACATTACAGTTTGTCTCTCTCAGTTTTTGCAGCTAAATATAGTGTTCAAGAAGAGACCCTGCTGTGACTTTTCAAATCCATTAGCCTTTCAGCTGCCACAAAGCCACCAAACTCCCAAAAACAGGCAGCCATGACTAATGGGCTCCACGGGCATTGACAGGATCCTTGTCTTTTCCAAACACACTTCAGGCTTGGTTCCAGCTGTGATGTCACTCTCAAACGTCTCTATTAGCCACTTGTGTTTCTGCAGCCACTTCCATAACCACACATCACTCCCGATGCCTCCAATGTATCAGCTGCTACGGTAAGCCTAAAATGTAACTGCTGGGAGACTCCTCCCCAGTGCCCTGTTTTAAAGCTGGCAGTTGTACCTAATATTCTAGTTTTCAGAGTGGAGCCCCAGTTCTCTCCATTTAGACTTCCTAAATGGAAGGAATTTCAGAGTCAAACAATCACTCAGGGAAATGTTAAAGCCACAGTGGGTGGCCAGCATAAAGGTATGAATGGCACTTCTAAGAAAGCAAGAATTGATAAACTGTAAATCTTGAAACATGGCTCAGGTTGCCACTGATTGCCTTTCTCTCTCCCAAACTATTGTTTTGGCCAGAGTCTTATCAGCAGTTTGCCACAAACAGTTTACCACTGTGGAAGAGTAGGTACATTTTGTGCCAGCATTCAAGTCAAGAATCTTCTGTGCAGAATTTAGCATCCTTTTTATTATTATTATTATTATTATTATTATTATTATTATTATTATTATTATTATTATTATTATTATTAAATTAAATTTATATCCCGCCCTTCTCCTTGCGGACTCAGGGCGGCTAACAATCGATTAAAAAATACACAAATAACAATTACAGGATTAAAATTAATTAAAAGGAAATATTTAAGTATGGTCTAATTAAAATATAATTTAAAACCCCCTCTAAAAATTACCCTAGGCCAGTCCTGCNGCCGACGGCACCCTGAGGAGACCCACTCTGTGAGAGCGTACAGGTCGATGGGAGGTAATCTGCGGCAGAAGGCGGTCTCGAAGGTATCCGGGTCCGATGCCATGGAGCGCTTTAAAGATGATAGTCAACACCTTGAAGCGCACCCGGAAGGCCACAGGCAGCCAATGCAGCTCGCGCAGCAGCGGTGTTATATGGGAGCGTCGAGTCCCTCCCAACACCGCCCGCGCGGCCGCATTTTGGACTAGCTGGAGCCTCCAGGTGCTCCTCAAGGGGAGCCCCATGTAGAGAGCATTACAGTAGTCCAGGCGGGAGGTGACAAGAGCATGAGTGACCGTGCGTAGGGCGTCTCGGTCCAGAAAAGGTCGCAACTGGTGAATCAGACGAACCTGATAAAACGCCCCCCCTGGTCACGGCCGCCAACTGGTCATCCAGTGTCAGCCGTGGATCCAGGAGGACATTCGCCCTACACCGCCCTACACCGCCTCAAAATAAAAGAGTATCTTGCATCTCTTGTTCTCATGACTCTTCCCTGAAGGAGAAGCATATTATAATTTTGCACAGAGATTTCTTTTATGAGTTTTTTGACTGAGATTTTTTTATGGAGAGGATATATGAAACACTTAATGCATCTTGTGTATATGCTTTAAAGTAGCATGATATAAAGCTTTTTTTTTTTTTCATTATGTTGTCAAAGACTTGAGGCCAGTGGATATTTGTGTTTCATGCTGGCTTTTGGGCTTACTGCCATGGTGTTTGATGCATTTGCCAACCTGAGACTATTTTCCCTTCAGCATTCCCTATTTCTTATCAGTTCACTTTTATAATTTTTTTTATTGTGATTTCAAGTTTCTACCAAACTCCAGGCTTTTTGATCTAGTGGTATGTGAATTCTTCCCAGGAGAAGTGCATGTAAAACTACAGCTCCTGTTTTGCAACGTTTTCTCCACTTTTGCCTTTGACTTCAGATCAGAGGTGAGGATTTGCACCTCAGGGGAGATGGGCTTTTCAGATGTTATTTTTCAGTGCTCACCTACCCAGCTGTGAATAACCAGGCAGTTGTTCCTTTTTAAACTTGCATTCCTGCATAGCTTCATAACTGCAGATACAATTACCAGATTCTTATAAAACAACCTGAAAGAACAGTATAACCTTTCATAGCTCTGTTCCATCTCCAATAATAACAACACAGTGCCTTGATATGAGGCACTTGATTGCATTATAGGAAGTACAGTTACTGTGTGGGTTAATTAAAGTATGTCTTCAGACATCAAATGCATTTTGGGAAAGAAAAGCTAGCACAGAATTCATTCGACATAGATTGGCTTTCTACTGTAAATGCTACTTTGTTCTAATCTCCACACTCTTCTCATTCTTGTATATACTTGGAAGTCACTTTTAGACATATTTATTGTGTTTTTTCTATGAAATCTAAAGACAGGGTGCATAGGGGTCTTCTCTAATTGTTGCAACAGCAGCTTTCTCAAGGGAGCTGGCCTGAGACAGCCTGACTTTTATTCAAAATCGTCTAATGAGCTCCAGGGTTGAGAGGGGAGTTGAACCAGGTTTCCTCTCCAAGTTAAACACTTTGATCAATATGCCATGCTTAGCTGTACAACAGGGTAACCAGATGTCCTGTTGCTGTTACACAATGTACTTGCCATCATTAAGCAAAAGAGAGGCGGGGAAAAAAGAAAACACAAATGAAGAAAGTGGCAGAAAAGGTATTGAGTAAGTAATAAGTAATGCAAATAATAATAATTTGAGGAGCATATGGCAAAAAGGGAAACAATAATAACTTCTTTAAAGATATCCGAAGCAGGAAACGAGCCGAAAAAATAGTTTGGTTGTTAGATAACAAAAGCAAGAAAGGGATGTTCAGAAATATAAGATAGATACCTGAACTAGTATTGATTTTTTTAGGGAAGGGATCAAAACAACTAAGGTAAATTGAACTAACCAAATGATAATAAGACAAGATAGTTGAGGAGTTCTTGAGAGATTACATTGTAATAAATCATTAGGTCCTGATAGCATCAATCCAAGAGTTCTTAAGAATTCAAAAGTGAAATTGCTAACTTCCTAGCCAAAATGTGTAATTTTTCATTAAGATCTGAGGTACGAGGTGACTGAAAGATAGCCAATGTGACATCAACTTTTAAAAGAAGATCCAGGGAATTACATTCTGGACAGCTTAACATCTACTCCATGCACAATTGGTAGAAGCAGGAATCAGAGAAAATAACTAAACAGATAGGGGAACAAGCCTCCTTAAGGAAAATCAATATGGATTCAACAAAGTAAATACTACTTCACCAATCTTCTACAGTTTTTTTAAAAAAAATTAAGCAGGATTGCAGATGGAGGTGGTCCTATTAGTGCTAAATTTTAGGGTTTTCAAAAAACTTTGATAATGTTCCATAGCAAAGTCTCTTGGGTAAATTTAGCAATCAAGGGATAAAAGTGAAATGGGTAGAAGGAATGAACTTGAGGAGCAGGAGGAAGAGCCACTGCCAAGACAGCATCAGATAAAAGAAATCTGAGCTTGGAACAGAAACTTAACCTGAGAAAGCGTCTCAGTCAGGACCCTCCCTGTCTTTCACAGATCGAGGGAGGGAGGAAGCACATTCAGACTTGCAAGATTCTTTTACAATAATAAAAGTAGTATTATCCTGTATGATGTTGGTTTCCTAGTCTAACAAAAAGAGCCTGTGTCCTTTTGTGGACTACTAATTGTTTAATAACAGAAAGCAAAGAGTACAAATGTAAATACTCAGTGGAGGAAAGTGAATTGTGAAGTATTTTAAGGATCTGTATCAGGATCCATGCCTTTTAATCTGTTCATAAATGATCTTGACATTTATAACATAAATGATCTCAAGCAGTGAGCTGCCAAGTTCATAGATGATATTGAATTATTCAGAATAAAAACCTGAAAAGTGATTTGTGAGGAGTTCAGGGGTCTTTCTAAATTGGATAAATGGTCAACCAAATAGCAAACGTGGTTGTCTTTAAACATGTACATTTGCTTAACAAATCATCCCAGTTATTAAATAAATCTGGCTTCCCCCATTGCCTTTCCTTTCTCAGCTGGCTGAGAAGGTCACAAATGGTGATCACATGAGTCCAGGACGCTGCAACCATTATAAAATACCTTGCCAGTTGCCAAGCACCCAAAGTTTCATCACGTGTACTGTGGGCATACTTCATCGGTCATTAAGTGTGAGGAGTTGTAAGTCACTTTTTTCGGTGCTGTTGTAACTTTGAGCTGCCACTAAATGAATGGTTATAAATTAAGAACTACCTCTAATCCCTCATTTCAAACTAGGCATTATCAGTGTTTGGAATACTGTATACTGACTAGACTCTACTGTGTACTTGATGCAGGAGGTGATAGTTGAGAAATGTGCAGAAGAGGCAACTGAAATTATCAGAAGGTTTTGAACATCTATCTAAAGAGAAAATACATAAGGATTTGGTTTTGGTTCAAGATTGCTGGCAGCATATTTCCAAATACCAGTAGCTGAAGAGCAATAGCAGAAGAATGGTAGGTTTCCATCTCTTGCAATGGAGGACACTCCAGAGGCATCTGGTTGGCCACAGTGAGAAACAGAATATGTTATGATGGACTTTGGCCTGACCCAGTAAAGCTTCTCTAAAGGGCATTCTTGGAAATCCACCATGCCCAGGATTGATATGCTATCATTGTGTACATGCCTATTTTATTTAGATGGTTTCCACATTAAATTTATGTAGCCTGTGTACTAAAAGCAGGCAACCTCATGTTATCCGGATATGTTGGTCTTCGGTTCTTATATGGCTTCAGTCAGCATAGTGGATGGTGAAAGACACAGTGGTGGGGATTATAGATCATAACATTTGGCTGGTCTCCCCCCTTTGTAACAGAGAGTCTGCTTGAAGAAGTAAATTCAAAGCCTGACTCAAATAATACAGTGGCAGCCTAGCCTTTCCTTCCAGAGTTCCTGCAGATGTGTGGACTCCAACTCCCAAAATTCCCCACTTGGTATCACCGTTTGTGAGAATTCTGGAAGTTAAAGTCCTTACATCAAGAGGGCATGCAGATTGAGGAAGACTGCTGTTAACATGACTACATTCTCTGATTTCATAGCAGCAAGAGCAGCTAACAATAGGTGCTGAAAAGCTTGGTTTCGAAGAAATACATTAAGCTATCCATTATCTAATTTGTGGAGCTACAGTCTTATTGTCTACAATTTACAGAACAGCTTGCTTTACTCTGGGCAGTATGCACATTAGCAGCTGTCATTGCTAAACAAGGTATGTTTACATGAGCCAGCCGAGATATGAGAAGCAGGTGGCTAAACACTTTTCTGCCGCTTCTTAAAATATCTCTTTTTTCAGTTTAGCCATTTTCATCACATAAACAAACATTTTAAGTTTACATCATTATACACCCTCCCACAATACAAAATTAAACAAGACAAAATGTCAAAGTGAAACAAGATATCCATAGAAAACAACCAGATGATGAAAACATGGTTCAAATGTAGATAGTTTAAAATAAATTGAAATACTGAAAATGTGTTTAAGTGCCTGAGCTCTAAATTGTTGTTTTTCGTTCTGAATATTATTAGACTACAAATTACTTAGAGAAGGCTAGCATTTTGAGTTTATCCAGAAGTAAATAGCCAGTGAAGATTGGCAGATTTTTTGAGTGAGCAGTGCCAGTCAGATCTCAGACCAGTTCATTATGTACTAACTGAAGTTTCCAAATTACATCCATAGATAAATACCTTTAACACATTAGAGTACTATAATTGATATGTCAAGGCTTCGTACCAAGTACAATAATTAATCTCCCTGTTATACTAATTCAAGCAGTCTCAATATGTTTAGATAAGTAGATTAACTGCAGAAAATTAGGCAATCATTCATATACAAACTTCTTCATTTAACAACACCCAGAAATCCTGCCCTTTATATATTTTAGTCCAAAGGTCTTCCTGCATTTTTTTATTACTTATTACTTCCTGCTATATGATTACTTACTTCCTAGCCTTAAAGATTTCTACCACGTATCGCTAGTTTACCAAATTGCTTTTGTTCTGGTGTGAGAATCAGCGATAAGTCCATGCCTATTCAGCTTTAATTCTTATGGAATATTATCAGAGCATGAATAGCCATAATAATGTTGATCTGCAGATAGGGCTTACAGTCATATCATAATCTAACTGGGTCACAGAAGTGTTACATGCTTCAAAAATTGTTTTGAAAAGATATTTTAGAATGTATGTGAATACAAGTATAGCCTCTCTTTAAAATAGCTGGGTCTTGTTTTCTCAGACACAGTTGCTTTAACAAATCAGCTGCTGATTCAAGCATATAGTAGATCTTTTTTCAAGTTTGTATGGAAGCTTGAAAAAAAGGGATACAACTATTTTGAAAGAGTTCAGAAAATCCCTTTTCTGAAGCTTGCCCAGCCATAATTACCATTACATATATTTATGAAGAATTAAATCACAAATTATATTTATGGATAAGTTTCTCTAAGCTACTGTGTGTGTATGATAAAAGTGGGTTTCCAAATATGAATAGGTTGAAGATAACCAAAGTATGGCTAACATCTAATATCAAAAATGCAGGGCCAAAACCTACACTTGTTAGCGCCCCTCCAAATGGTAGATAAATCCAAATTAAAAAAATACAGGACAAAAACTAAATCTGACAATATAAATATAAAACATGAAGATATTTGTAGTCAAATTCAACTACATTCATGCAGTTTTCTTTACAGTGTTGCAGAGGTGGTTTGCCTTCTTCCAAGACATCTTTTTCAGTTTCTTAGTTTAGCCTGTATAAAGCAACCAAATGTGGGTGCAGAGTAGTAGGCTGCCAACATCTGCAAGCCAAATCTTACATTCCTGGAGTTTAGAGACAATTCTGTCTCCCATCCATTCTTGCTATGCCAAGAGATCATCAAATATTAGAGGCATATATATGGATATATATTGTACATTTAGTTACAATTGATGGAATTAAGTATAACTAATGGTGTTATGTTCTATAGGTTTAATTTTATTTTTTCTCTCATTAAAATTACAATCTGATGGCAATTTTGGAATTCCTCTGGGAAGGTGCTTGCAAGACAACATTGTTAGATTGCTAAAGTATCTAGAGCAGTTTCTTAGTTTAGCCTTTTCAAACTTGGTAATTTAAAATTCTGGAACTTCAATTACCAGAATTCCATACATTTTAAAGTTATCAAATTTGAAAAACGCCATTATAGAGTCTCAGATTGGGTTCTTCTGATATAAATGAACATATAAACCTTTTTATTTATATGTGTTGATTTTCATTTATTAGTACATACTTTTTCTTTGATGCTGCAGCTGTTTAGCCATTGGATTACCTTGCAGATTTTATAATAACAATAATGGTCCCTATATAACTAGAAAAATGTGATTTGTCCAAGGAAACTTTAAGTTATAATATTTACTCTTATACCATTAGATCTTGTAACTCAAGAGACAGGCTACAGATTTTCTTCCTCTCCCAATTCTCAGCTATTATTATCTTTTCAGCAAGTTTGTTGCAAGCCCATTTTTTATTTGTATATGCAACATCACAAGATTATGTATTTTTTATTTCTTTAATGCACTTCATTAAAAGGGAGAAGAACAAGAGAGAAAGGGCCGTGGCAGCAGTCAATGAAACAATGAAAAGTAAATAAATCAGGCAATAGAAGATAGAAAAACAAAAGCAGCAGTCTCTGAAACAAAGACATCAAATTCAGAAAGATAAAAAAAATATCCAGATATTGAGATGCTTGAGCAAAAATCTGTGCCTGATATTGAATTTAAACAGAAGTACAAAAGCTTTGCAAGGAAGATTTTCCATAATTAAAAAGATCTATTATTGTAAAATGCTTCATGCAGTGCTGCCTTTATAAAGAATAAGCAGATTTAAATTATTGCAAAATGAAGACTGTTGCCTAGGATATTAGAATATTTCAGATATGTGTCATTTACTGATGTTTTGCCTGATTCCTTGCTATTATTTGGCACTTATAATCCTGTGGCTTCTGTGTCTCTTCATTTGCGGTTGTTTTTTCCCCCACTTAGAATCAGAGGAAGCTATCTTAAACCCGATCTGGTTATTTGTCCATCTTGTCAGTGTTAGCTTCCCCAAGATCATCCTCCAAAGTCAGAGAGGGGCTTTTCTATCTCATATCAGATCCATTAAGTGCAGATATCAGGAACTGAACTTCTTCTGCCCACAAAGCAACTGCTTTGCCATTAATCTAGAAAGGCAATTAACATCTCTCATTCTTGCTCCCTGCCCACGAAATGCTGAAATACATTTTCACAAATCTATATTGAGAAAAATGTTTACGTATGTCATCAGATGCATGCAAAAGCAAACTTGGATGCTGAGTTCTGGTTGATATGGAGACTGAAAAACAAAACACTGGAAAGCCTGGGGGAGATTCAGAAACTAAAAAAAAAAAAATTAAGAAAAGTAGCCAAAAAACCCTATTAAAAATTTTCATTAGGACAAAATGCAGCTGCTTTAAGAGAGCCATAGAGTAAGTGGCTGCATCAAGCATCTTAAAACTTGGGGGGGGGGGGCTTTGCCCAAACATCCCTCCTACCCTGTGCCCCACCTGCTTCTCTATCTCCTGTGTCCCTGCTATATTTTAGATTTTAATAATAATAATAATAAAGTTGGAAGGGACCTTGGAGGTCATCAAGTCTAACCCCCTGCTGAGGCAGGTAACCCTATACCATTTCGGACAAATGGCTGTCCAGTTTCTTCTTAAAAACTTCCAGTGTTGGAGCATTCACCGCTTCTGGAGGCAGGTTGTTCCACTGGTTAATTGTTCTAACTGTCAGGAAGTTTCTCCTTAGTTCTAGGTTGCTTCTCTCTTTGGTTAGTTTCCACCCATTGCTTCTTGTCCTGCCTTCAGGCACTTTGGAGAATAGCTTGACTCCCTCTTCTTTGTGGCAGCCCCTGAGATATTGGAACACTGCTATCATGTCCCCCCTCGTCCTTCTCTTCGTTGAACTAGAGTTGCATGCATTCCTGGCTCTTCCCAGAGGTGACACTTTACAGGCTGAGGAAGGAAAGCCTTCTGCTCTTCTATCAGCTGTTGTTGAGAAGCACCCCCTCTTTTTTTGCCGGATTGTGCAGTCCAAGCTACCTTTGCCAGTGCCTCTGACGGGACCTAACTTGAAGGCTAAGATGCCCTATTGGGGCTTCATTCTGGATTACCACTAGATGGCAAAAATAGAGATACAGAAAATTCATCTGGATTTTTACTAGGAAGAGCATCAGTTAGCTAACTTATTCAAAATACCAAACTAAAAACTTCATTTAATTCAGATGGTCAAAGAACAAAGATTTACATCAAAGTGTTGTGTTGCTGAGATAGTGGTGGGCAGAGGAAAAGATGCTTTTCAACATCTTGCTAAATGGAATCTTTAGGAAAATGGTAGAAAAATGCATCTATATCCATAGTAACCTGAATAGGTTCTGTGAATACTCATCTAAGCAGCACTCTTTATTGTTATGGGTCCCTTTTTTTTTGTAGGGGCATTGGAAAAAAAATCACTGATCATTGTCTTTATTTCATCATGGCTTCCTTTCTTGGCCTATCTTAATGACCATCCTAGCCCTCTTGTCAGAACTCTTCCACCCACCCACTGGCTCTGAAGAGGAATCACAAAGGGAGAAATGTGATGCCCAGGACTAATAATGAGCCAAGCAGTAGCAGGTCAAACACCTTTCCCCATTCCATTTCCAACCTACTGCACTTGATGAAGGTGACAGAATCTGCATTCTTTAAGAGTAGTCCTCAACTTATGACCATGCTAAATGGGCGACAAGGAGCAGATGCAGCCTGCCCTTTTGGGCCTCATGGCTGTAATGAACAAAAGTGCATAAAATCAACCTGGTAGGAATAAATGAATGCTAAGATATTTAATATATTTATATTATATTTATTTCTTAAATATAAGAGGATTTTCACAGTCTGCTAAATTGCTTTGCTGCAAATGATGTCATTTACATCAGTTACATAATTACACAAAGGATGTGTATTGAGGCAAATGATATACAGTAAATTCAGATTTAACAGACATTCCTTCCTCCAAATAGTATTTTAAAGTGAGTTTATATGAACTTGCTTTTAAAAACAAAAGACTATACTTTGCACACAAATAGTAATTAATCCTTGAATTTTATTGTCGTTGAGTTGAATTTTCAGAGGAAAGAGCCCACTGAGAGAGTCTTAGTTTTTGAATAATTGAATAAGATTTTGTGATGTCTCTGTTCCTC
>NW_015390148.1:0-22025 GCF_001527695.2 Protobothrops mucrosquamatus
GGATTTCAAATTCAGCTTTCAAAATTTGGAATGGAAAAAAGTTTTCTGAGATATTTGGTTAAGCAAAAACCAATGTAGTACTTGTAAATAAGGCCAACTTGGTGATGGTGGTGGGCAACCAAGATGGCATCTGTGATTGTATGATCAAAGCCCTTCATGCACTGCTAGTGGGAAGAAGGAATGTAAATAGTGGAAAGACGGGGAGAAGGAGATTCTAGAAAGAGTGCAGAGAAGAACCACAAAGATGATTAGGGACGTGGAGGCTAAAACAGATGAAGAAGAGTTGCAGGAATTGGGTTTGTCTAGCTTAATGAAGAGAAGGACAAGTGGTGACATGATAGCAGTCTTCCAATATCTAAGGGGCTGCCACAAAGAGGAGGGGGGGGTCAAACTGTTTTTCATGGATGTGGAAAACAGGGCACACTTAAAACTTTTCCCTACTTTACTTATCAATTGTAGAAAAGAAGGATGTGATCTTTAAAGGGCTGCCACGAAGAAGAGGGGGTCAACTTATTTTCCAAAGCACCAGAAAGCAAAACAAGAAACAATGGATGGAAACTAATCAAGGAGAGAAGCAACTTAGAACTAAGGAGAAACTTCCTAACAGTGAGAACAATTAACCAGTGGAACAGCTTGCCTCCAGAAGTTGTGGGTGCTCCATCACCGGAGCTTTCGAGAAGAGACTGGACAGCTATTTGTTCAGAATGATATAGGGTTAGGGTTAGGGTTTATATCTCTTATAAAAATGCTCGTCCTGTATGAAATGGCATTAAAGGACATGAAAATCTGCTGGGAGACTTTGGGACAGTCATGCCTCTGAGCCCAATCCATAGAAGAGGCCATATCAGTTGTGAAGCACTAGTTAAAACAAAGGGGACCTTGGAGGTCTTCTAGTTCAGACCCCTGCTCAAGCAAGAGACCCTACACCATTTCAGACAAGTGACTGCCCAGTCTCTTCTTAAGAACCTCCAGTGATGGAGTGCCCACGATTTCTGAAGGCAAGCTGTTAATTGTCCTCACTGTTAGGAAGTTTCTCCTTAATTCCAGGTTGTTCTCTCCATGGTTAGTTTAGTTTGATTATCACCAGTCACTTAGTGATTGTTCAAAGTTATGATGGATCTACTTAGGGGAGATACTGACAACCTGAATTCGAAGTTCTGATGGTACCTCCCTGATAGTGACCACACTTTGGGTGCTTGACAACCCAGCTGCATTTATAGCCATATGGAGTGTCCAGCTGTCACCTGACCAGCATTTACTTCTGGTTTTTTGGCAAAACCGACCCAGAGGGATCCATGGATGTGCTTAACAATTGCAGCATTTTACTTAATGACTGCAGCAATCACTTTACAACTCTGGCTTACATTTAACAACCACTGCAAAAAAGGTAAAATCAGATTGATCACTCTTTATGACCCTGTGATGGGCAGGCTGCATTATGGTTATGACTACCTGATGAAGAAATCTCTTCTGCCCCTTGGCCACCAGGTCATTTAATAAGTGAGAGGACACCCAGTCCAGTCTGGAGATGGTTCCTGGAATCCTTTTCTTCAACAAAAGCCATTTTTAACACAAATTCTCATCCCAGCAGAACGAGAGCAGGGAGGGAAAAATATAATGAGAATTTCTCAGCCTCACACAAGTCTTGCAAAATTGGTGGGATGACATGAAGGAGGCTACGGGGTGGAGGGGGTGGCGACTGTAGCCCTTTATCACCCAAAGAAGAAAATCAGCTTCTTGGAAACTGATTTTGGAGATTGTGTATTTTGTTCATTTAATCTTCTTCTTCTTCTTTTCTTGCTGTATTGAGACAATCTGCCTCCAAGCATGAGTCCAGTTGCACAGCGGAGGGGGAGAGAAAATGGAAAAGGGAACGAAGAGAAACATATCTTAAATCAACCTCCAATCTCATAGCAACAGAGTTGGTTTCTGATGTAAATATTGGTAGGATAGAGCACACAGATGTCAGGAAAAAAAACCAAAGGGAAAACAAATTAAAATGCAAATCTCTGCTTGAGACACTTGAGGTAACTGTAAACCTCTGTTTCTCTTCTTCTCTTGTCCTCCCCTAGGACTCTCAGAACAAACCTCTGGAACTTGGGAGGGGGGGGATTCCCAAAATTAAAATCGGTGCAGGTAATAGGATGGGGTGGTAGAGTCCTGACTGGGGTAGGACTGTATCAGGATGCAGATGACATCTAGCACTAGCACCTAGACTTATATACTGCCCCACAGTGCTTTACAGCACTCTCTGGGCAGTTTACGATGTCAGCATGTTGCCCCCCAACAATCTGGGTCCTCATTTTATCAACCTTGGAAGGATGGAAGGCTGAGACCTTGAGCGGATCAGGATCGAACTCCTGGCAGTCAGCAGAGTTTGTCTGTAATACTGCATTCTAACCACTGCACCACCATGGAGAAAGAGAGGTAGATAGATTTATATGTCTATGTCTATGTCTATCTATATCTATCTATCTATATCATCTATATATCTATATCTATATCATCTATTTATCTATATTATCTATTTCTATATACAGTATGTAGATATAGATAGATAGATAGATAGATAGATAGATAGATAGATAGATAGATAGATAGATAGATAGATAGATAGATAGATAGATAGATAGATAGATATGGATATATTCGAAAAGCCACAAACTGTGAGACCACCAGGAGATTAAAAACTATAAAAAGTTTAATACAGTTAAAAGCACCTAGCTTTCGCCGGCCTTCTGCCAGCATCCTCAGGGTGACTAGCAGTCAATGGGGTGGCTGTTTTTATAGGAGTGGTGCCTTTATATATATATATATATATATATATATATATATATATATATATATATATATATNAGAGAGAGAGAGAGAGAGAGAGAGAGAGAGAGAGAGAGAGAGAGAGAGAGAGAGAGAGAGAGAGAGAGAGAGAGAGAGAGAGAGAGAGAGAGAGAGAGAGAGAGAGAGAGAGAGAGAGAGAGAGAGAGAGAGAGAGAGAGATAGATAGATAGATAGATAGATAGATAGACAGACAGACAGACAGACAGATAGATAGAGATATAGATATAGATATAGATATAGATATAGATATAGATATAGATATAGATATAGATATAGATATAGATATAGATAGATAGATAGATAGATAGATAGAGATAGATAGATAGATAGATAGATAGATAGATAGATAGAGATAGAGATAGAGATAGAGATAGAGATAGAGATAGAGAGATAGATAGATAGAGATAGAGATAGAGATAGAGATAGAGATAGAGATAGAGATAGAGAGATAGAGAGATAGATAGAGAGAGAGAGAGAAAGAGAGAGAGCAATAGCACTTAGACTTATATACCGCTTTACAGTACTCTAAGCATTTACAGACTCAGCATATTGCCCCCAACAATCTGGGTGTTAGAGTTCCAACTAATGAACCCAACTAAGCAAACACCTTTGAGACTTTCTGATCTCTTAATGCAAAGGTTTATTGAGTACACCATTTTGGTACATATGAAAGTAAAACTAGCTCTGGCTGGACCCTTCCCAAACCCCTATAGTAAAAGTGTTAACTTCTTCCTTCTTCCTCTGGGTCAGGTCATGTTGTCCAACCAAGTTGGAAAATATTGTTATGAGAGAACATCTCTGGGTCTAGCTAGACACCCGGCCATTGTCCTTGATTCCCACGGTCTGTTTTTTTAATCTTTGAAGTCTGCATTCCAAACTGCTCCCCTTCCCCGAGCTCATTGGCAAGTTGAGAAGCAATGTTTGTCACAAGACTGGGCTTCGAAACCTAACCCTGGGTCCTCATTTACCAACCTCGTAAGGATGGAAGGCTGAGTCAACCTTGAGTTAGTCAGGATCGAACTCCTGGCAGTGGGCAGAGTCAGCCTGCAATACTGCATTCTAACCACTGCACCACCACAACTCTTAAAAAACATTCAGATAAGAATTCTGAGGTAAAAAAAAACTCGCATACAAAATTCTGCCTTCAGTAGAAGACCTCTGAAGGGCAATACCTCTCGGGCTATTTTACTGAAAGTTAATAAGAATAAAACTTGAGGAAAATTGCAGTTTGTTACCCCCTTTACCACTTTACCGCCTCTTTGATCAATTCCTTCCATTGAGTAACCTGGAGGTAATTAAAGTTCCCTGCAGGAGGGTCATCTTTTGATTATTTTCCCTACTGAGTTCTCTGCAGGTAGTCATCTAGCAGCTCAAGGAAGAAGATCTGTGTTAGCCCTTTCTCAGTCTTCCTACTTGTGTGGGCACATTCAAAGCCTGCATCTGAGCAGTTTTGCAGCTGCAGGATGTGAAGCCAGAGAGATTTCCCTAAGAAAACCTGGTTGGCTGAGCAGATGCTACCTGCCTTGACTCACCTAGGGGAAAAAAACGGGGGGTCTTTTGACGTCAAGAGGCTGCAATTCAAATATTCCATTTAGACACCCACAGCATATTCTGCGCTTCATCTCTGTTGGCAACAGATATTTATATGCACGGTTTAGACAGAGCGGTCTCAAAAGGTTGAGGCTCATCTTCGGTGGTAATTGATGCATTAAAAGCTTTCCTAAAATTGCTAATTAAGTTTGATGCATTGCAATAATTGCGGTGGCGGTGTGCAGCCCTGGGAAATGGGCCATGTGCAAAGCTTGGTGGAAGCTTTCAGATAAGCAGAAAAAGCCAAAGGGGGGGGAACGAGGTCTTGTATTCGAGATCTGAGGAATAGGAAATAATAGGACTGAGGACTGAGCGTTGGGGAGAAGGTTACATGCTCCTTTGCACCACTGTTTATGCATGGACACCTGTCCTCTTTTCATTCATCGATGTGGAAGGATCACGATAGTGTAACTCCAGAATCTATTTTGCTGATGGTTTTCTCTCCCTGTCCCAGCACCAGAGAGCATCAATCCAAAACATTTCGATTAAGAAAGCTGCTTAAACGTTTGTGTATGGAGATCCTCAGTCATCCAGGTCAGGGTTGTCCCAAAGGTGCTTTTTTACGAGGCAACTGGACTTTCTTGTTTTTCTTTGAAGATGTTTCACTTCTCGTCCAAGAAGCTTCTTCAGCTCTACTTATCTTTTTTTACATTAGAACCGGAATTTTAGCAATCCTCACTGTAGGATATCTCAAGTCTTGCAGTAATTTTTTATAAAGAAAAATGACTTCGAGGAAATGTATGAAGCATATCTCCTTATTTATTTTGGAATTTTAGCAACAGATTTCTCCCGACCAGATTTCTTCAGGACTATTGATTCATCTGCAGCTCAAAATTCTCCACATGAACATTCTCCAATTTGGTGCCCTCCAAACGTTCAGAGGTTAGAACCTGCATGTACTCCAACTAAGCCAGACAACCGACATGGGGAGGGTGGAGAGAATTGAGTTTACCCTTAGGATCAGTAAGTCATATAATGAATCTGCCTTTGCTACTTGTTCTTCTTTTTTATCCAAAGACCTAGTGTCAGATCTGCCATCACTTCAGTCCTGCTTCACTTTGACGGCACCCTGCCATAAAAGAGGGGAGGGAGGAGTAAGGGGATATAAGGAGGGGGTGACAAGATGACAGGAACCAGACATATTAGCCCGGAACAGAGCCTGGCAGAACCAAGGACCCAAGCGTGAGAACGGGATGAAAATGCCCACCAAAGAGGTGCCAAACTTTAGGACTGTTACCAAAACACCTAGATCAGTGATGGCGAACCTTTTAGAGACTGAGTGCCCAAACTGCAACCCAAAACCCACTTATGCATTGTCAGGTGCCGGGTGGGTGTGGCCCATTGGGTGGGTGTGGCCCATTGGGTGGGTGTGGCCCATTGGGTGGGTATGGCCCATTGGGTGGGCATGGCTGCGGTGGTAATGGCAGACTGGGTGGGACTAAAAAGTTCAATCAATCAATTCCAACTTTGCAAGATCTTTTTTTCCCCGCAAGAAGTTGAAATTGATTGATTGAACCTTTTTTTATTTTTTTGCACACGGCGGCGGAAGCCTAAAGTGAAAAGGTTTTATAAAACCCAGCTGAAGGCCTAGGACTGGGGTGACGGCGCGCGTGCCCACAAAGAGGGCTCTGAGTGCCACCTCTGGCACCCGTGCCATAGGTTTGCCACCACTGACCTAGATTGAACCCCATTGGACATTTATGAAAGGACCAAGGGGGGAGGGGCTGGGAGAAGGGAAAATCACTGGGATTACACAGTAATATTCAGATCTGGCTTTGCTTACACTGTAACCACTTGGCTTTAGTAAAAGTATACCTTTCACTACAAATGGAGTTGTGGGTCTCTCTTTACCAAATGCCCAAGTTGGGAGAGGCCTGACACATAGGATACATGGAGGGGTATAATTTGTATGGTTCACTTTCAGAACTAAAAGCTTTAAAGCCTACAGACACATATGCACATCCATTCAAAGCCGAACTCAATGTCTAGTTAGCCAGATTAAGTTTCTAGAAGAATTAAGGTATCCATCCGCTATGTCAAATCGTCCTGAAGGACTACAATGCCCATTTATCTATATAAAAAAAATCTCTTCCAAGGCTTAGCCAATCCCAGTTTAGTATTTTTCTCATTGCTCTGGCCTCTGGGTACTTTTTCACTTCAGCTATATTTTATGAAAAGAAAAAAAAAGAATGAAACCAAGGAAGACGTGACACCAAGGAAGCAAATATTAACAGAAGGCTCTTTTTCAGAACATGGATATAAACATCTAGCATTGCTCTTTTCTGCTTTTATCAGACCCCCTCAAGTTGTGTGACCAGTTCAGAATCCCACGCAAAGAATTCTGAGAACCTGGAAGAAGTTCTAGTTAAGCTGGCTTGTAGTGAAAAGGACCAAGGGTGACACAACAGCAGTGTTCCATTATTTGAAGGCTGCCACAAAGAAGAAGACATCTATCTATTCTCCAAAGCACCTGAAGGCAGGACTAGAAGCAACGGATGGAAACCAGTGAAGGAGAGAAGCAACCTGGAACTGAGGAGAAATTTCCAGACAGTGAGAACAATTAACCAGTGGAAGGGCTTGCCTTCAGAAGTTGTGGGTGCTCCATCACTGAAGGCTTTTAAGAAGAGATTGGACAGTCACCTGTCTGAAATGGTATAGGACAGTGGTAGGCAACCTTGGCTCTTTTATGACTCGTGGACTTCTACTCCCAGAATTCCTGAGCCAGCCATGCTGATTCCTCCTTGAGCAGTGTTGGACTAGAACACCTCTAAGCTCCCTCTGATATTCTATATTCTAAGTTCAGTGATCAGTAATGATGATGATTGGCCAAAAGATGGAAAGAACTGGAAGGTTTCATAGAAAGATGGAAAGAACTGGAAGGTTTAGCTCTGAAAGAAAAGGCTGTTTTGCCCAGTATCAGGGCAGTGATCAGCTGCCCTGGCAGTTGGTTCTTTTGAATCAGAGATAATGAACACACCAGTAAATAAAGGAATTTAAAGCTTTATTATTAATGTTAGCAAACAGATTGAAATGCATAACATAAAAAGCATACATACTAAGCAAGGTGATACCCAAATCTCTTACAAGTTGCCAGGAGCTCTTTAATAAGAACCATGGAGATACCCCCAGGGGTGCCCAGTTTCCACAGTGCTAGGTTCCTTGCAGAAGCCCTCAACTAATAACAAAACCTCCCACAGTGTTGGTTTTTGTTTTTTTTAATCAAAACCTGGCACCCAGATTTCATGGCCCTGCAATGGTCAGGAGATCACAAGACCTGACCTTCACTGGCTGACACATGGAAACTGAAGATCTGAGCAAGAGAAGCGTTGAAGCTACATGAAGATTCCAATTCAGAATAGAGCTGGAAGGGACCATGGAGGTATTATAATAATAATAATAATAATAATAATAATAATAATAATAATAATAATAATAATAATAATAATAATAATAATAATAATAATAATAATAATAATAATAATAATAATAATAATAAAGTTGGAAGGGACCTTGGAGGTCATCTGGTCCAACCCCCTGCTCAGGCAGGAAACCCTACACCAGACGTGTCAAACACAAGGCCCAGGGGCCGGATGCAGCCCGCGAAGTGGTTTCATGTGGTCCGCAAAGCCATCATGGAAACAGTGAGGGAACGGCCCCCGCTGCCTTGGCCTTGGCCCTGGCCCAGGCCAGCTGGGAGCCAATGTACAATTTTTTGGGTGCCATCTTAGCACTTGCCAGGGTGGACCATGCCTTGGCACTTGCCCCGGTCCCACCCCCTTCTGCCAGAGACCCTCAGATCTGTCCCACTCCTGCCCAGGCCCCCACAGGCACGCTTGACGCGAATGATGTAGAACTGGCCATGCCCACCCAGTAGGCCACACCCACTCCATCCATGCCCACCCAGTAGGCTGCACCCACTCTGGCCACACCCACCCGGCCCCCTGAGGGCAACCGCAATGCTGATGCGGCCCTCAGTGAAATTGAGTTTGACACCCCTGCCCTACACCATTTCGGACACATGGCTGTCCAGTTTCTTCTTAAAAACTTCCAGTGTTGGAGCATTCACCGCTTCTGGAGGCAGGTTGTTCCACTGGTTAATTGTTCTAACTGTCGGGAAGTTTCTCCTTAGTTCTAGGTTGCTTCTCTCCTTTATTAGTTTCCATCCGTTGCTTCTTGTCCTGCCTTCAGGCGCTTTGGAGAATAGCTTGACTCCCTCTTCTTTGGGGCAGCCCCTGAGATACTGGAACAGTGCTATCTAGTCCAACACGCCCCCCCACACCTCTTCTACTTTGTTCAGCAAGCAAGAATGAAAAAACAAGCAAGGTAGCTCAGAATGAGTTCTAAAACTTCTAGACTTTTCGTGATATGAAGGAGAAATCAAAATATATCACTAACTCTTTGACACAACAATGGTCTTCCCTCATTGCCACTACAAAGGCTTAAGAGAAGATACGATAGCACTAAGAAACCTCAAAGTTAGTCACCCAGACCCGTTGTTCCTCATTGCAGAGTCTGGGACACAGAAAAATGGATTCAAGCTACAGGAAGGACAATTCTAATCGAATGCCAGGAAAACATTCCTGGTTGAGCAGATTGAACCTGACCTGGGGGGTGGAGGGGGGGCTTCCCTTTATCAGAGATGTTCAAGTGGAAACTGGACAGCCATCTTTAACTGAGATTGCTGTGCTGGGCAAAGAGTTGGACACTCTGACCTCAAGGGACTCTTTCGCCTCAAGGCTTCCTTGTGTTTCCTAGAAGTAACATCTACACAGAGTTTTCACACTGCTTGGCGATTCCTTCTCAGCTTCTATATTTCTAGGGAGCTGCCATTGGCCTGAACAGACCAATTATTATTCAAGATAAACCACACCTGTATCCTGCATCATCTGGGGACAAAAAGTGATCTAACCTCTGTGTTTTCTTAGCTACTCTATTATCTTTAACGAGAGCGAAAATGTCTTCTAACACTTTAGCAGTTTGCAAAGAGATCTTACCCTGGTTTATTCTGTCTCCCCACCCACCCCATTTTTGCAAAAGATCAAAATAAAAATGCAGTTTCAACGGTTGCATTAAAAAACCCTCAGCGTGACATTTATTTGCTCATTAGCAAGCTACAGCCAATAAAATCAGATGGTGCTATTTAGATAAGAACCAATAATCTAAAAAGCATTGATGGCCTGTTGGTACACTTGCCGTGGGCCTCGGCGTTCACTATCAAGATAACCAGAGCAGATGCTGTTTTTACAGCTTGCCGCTCCTCCGGTGGGTTTTCTCCACATTATAGGGATTTGTCCCAGGGAATTATCTCTGGTCACCAGATTGACTGACTGGGAGTAAAATGAAGACAGAAAGAGGCGGAGAGAGCAACATCTTCATAGAATGCCAGTTATTTAAAATTATCACCAAGGCTGGAAAATGTAGATGTTTGGGGTTTTTTTTTTCAGGATAAGGTGAATTTCACTTTCTGATCTTTTCCCCACTTGTAGTTTATTCAGCCGCAAAACGTCCAGACACTTCTTAACTACCTCATGAGCAAGAGGCTGCTCTGATCTCATTTTCAGCATATATTTTAAATTGTTGTTGTTGTTAGTTGCGAAGTCGTGTCCGACCCATTGCGACCCCGTGGACAATGTTCCTCCAGGCCTTCCTGGTCCTCTACCATCTTCTGGAGTTTTAAATAGCCACATGGTAATGCTCCCTTCCAGAAAATAATCAGCTTTCCTGTTGAAGCTGATCACCACCATCTTGTGTAAATTTGATTGAGCTTCTACTCTGCCTGTCAGGCCTATAGATCAAGAAACAGATTGTTGCACAGGCCTAAAACTACTTTGATTAGAATAGATACAGCAACAGAATTTTGCAATCTGAATGTGCTTCTCTTCCTCCCTCTATTACAGGGGTCCCAAATCCCTGGGCTGTAGCCCACGAGTGGGCCCTGAGCTGTTTGCAACTGGGCTGTGGAAGTGGGGGCGAGAAGGCGTGCATGTCCATTTACACGAGCAGCAGGTGAGCTTGTGCACACACGCTCCATTTGTGCGAGCGGCAGGCAGGTGTGCATGCCACTCACGCAAATGGAGGTGCCCGCATGCGCACGCTTGCCAGCTACTCGTGTGGAGCCATCCCCTCTCCCCCCTCCCACTTTGGTTCACCAATCTGGAAAGATTGGGGAACTCTGCTCTATTACAACTAGTTGTCAGGTTACAAAGTTATGATGCTGCTGAATGAGGGCGACTTATGACAAGCCCATTTAGTTGCTGCTGTTGCAATGTCCTTGCAAATCACATGATTGAAAATTGGGCACTTGGCAACCAATTGGCAACTACAATGGTTACAACATCCCGTGGTCATGTGGCCACCATTTGCGATCTTCCCTGATAGTTTCCCACACGCAAAGTAAGTGAGGAAAGCAGGAGGAGGTCATGAGTCATACCTACTCTCGCTGCTTTTTGTCCACCTATCCACCCATGCTCCACAGCACCTGCCCATGACATCTACCTACCCAACCACCCACCCCATATCTCTCACCTGCAGCTTTCACCATGGATGCTCGCTGGAGGTTCCTGCCTCTTCCCACCTCATGATCTCAGGAGGGCATCGCTTAATGGCGCACGTGGTCCTGGGTTGATGATATCAACTGGGACTATCAGGATTGCCATCACTAAACTATGTGGCCACACAACTTTGCACCTTATGATGGCATTGCTTAGTGCTGGAAATTCTGCTCCCTAGTGCTGTCGCAAATTCGAGGACTACATGTATCATCATGTGAATTAAAGAGGTGCCTGTCTTAGATGTTTTCATAGATTTCCATCTTTGCTAGGGCTATCTCTTTGTTGCCCTGGTGACATATCTTTTCTCTCTTCGTCCATCCTCTGTCCTCTCTACACTGCCACCACTTTCAAGGTGATGCCAGCAGCCCAGCCCCGTTCAGTCACTGTGGGATTCTATCTGCAGGATTCTATTCTATTTGTGGAAAAGGACAGAAATACTGACCACTGACTATTCTTCAGGCAACTAGCATCCTCAGAGCATTCTCTCCCCCAACTGGATTGGAGCAATACATTTTCTTGGCTAGGAAGAACCATAGTTACCATCTTGGCATAATGTCCACCCAACAAAGGCTGAACTTTATTTAAAAACTCTAATATGGAAAGACTTAGACTGGAATTATGCAACATGTTGAATCTTAAACCCAGGTAAACAAAACACAAACACAAATAAAACACAAACAGAACATACTGAATTTTAAACCCAGGGAAACAAAACACAAAGGCACACCATGCCTTTAAAAGAAACCATACTCTGGCCTAATAGAATGGCCCGATTTACTCAACATGCTGCAGCTGGTTTCTTACCCCATACTTCCTTTAGGTTGGTCTTGTGTGTTCTGTGCCCTCTCCCAACCTGTCTTTAAAGAGAGAACGAATCCATGCAAGTACCTTTAAAGCGCACCATGGCATCGGACCTGGTTATCTCCGAGACCGCCTTCTGCCACAGATTGCCTCTCATCGGCCGGTACGCTCCCACAGAGAGGGTCTCCTCAGGGTGCCGTCAGCCAGACAGTGCTGGCTGGCGACCCCCCAGGGGGAGGGCCTTCTCTGTTGGAGCCCCCTCCCTATGGAACGAACTACCCCCAGAGATCCGGGTCATTCCGGATCTCCCCTCCTTCCACCACGCCCTCAAGACATGGCTATTCCAACTAGCGGGGCTGGCCTGAGGGGTATTTTAGATTGATTTTAATTTGATTTTATATTGGGTGTTTATAAAATTTTAAATGAAACGGCAAAATTAATATTTTCTTTTAATAGTATTTTAAAATGGTGTTTTGTAAGGTTTTTTATCTGTTTTTAGCTTGTTGTAAGCCGCCCTGGGTCCGCCAGGAGAAGGGCGGGGTATAAATTTAATAAAATCTAAATCTAAATCTAAATCTACCACCTTATGCTATGCAGGATCTGGTCGTGCAATGACCAGTAGCATGATTATATTGATGGACGCACATGCACACCCCAAAACCAGTGCTTGCCAGATTCCTTGCTCCATCTAGCACAGTGGTTCTCAACCTATGGGTCGTGACCCCATTTGGGGTCGATCGACCATTTCACGGGGGTCGCCAAGCAAGGCTGTCCGCCATTTTTTTCCCCTTTTCCGGCGGATGCCTTACCTCCCTTGAGCTGGGCCAGCTGGTGGTCGGCCTGCTCTGTCTCTGCCGCTTGCCAGCTATGCCTCGGCTGGCGCAGGGGGCGGAACCACGCATGCGCAGCGCTCCCGGGCAGGGAAAGTCCTCGACTTACGACCAGTTGGGTAGTCCTCAACTTACAACCGGTTTAGTCCTCGACTTACGACCGGTTGGGGGTCGCAGCATTAAAAAGGTTGAGAACCACTGATCTAGCATTACTATTGAGTTGACAATGAGTTTCTCTAAAAGTTCTTTTGTTGGGGAAACTGAACAGGCAGGGATTGTTTTCAGCACCACTGGCTACTGTGACAGTCTTCAGGGGTAGAAGGAAAGGAAATGGTTCAAAGACAGGTAAGGCATAACCTCTGGTTTCCACAGTCTGTAGCCAGCCCAGGGCTATGCTGGTATCCCAGTATTCAGGGGCTGCCAAAAAGAAGAGGGGCCAAATTATTCTCCAAAGCACCAGAAGATAAGACAAGAAACAATGGATGGAAACTAATCAAGCAGAGAAGCAACCTGGAATTAAGGAGAAACTTCCTAACATCACTGGAGGTTTTTAAGAAGACGCTAGACAGTCACTTATCTGAAATGGTATAGGTTCGCCTGCTTGAGCAGGGGGCTAGACTAGAAGACCTCCAAGGTCCCTTCCAGCTCTATTCTATTCTAAATTCTATGCTTTTTACAAAAGCATCCTCCCTGGAGCTGTCCCAGGTTCTGAAGCATAAGCAACACCTCACTGGATCACAGCATTGTGCTCCACCCTATGTGCCATTTGTGCTCCTTCCCTTGCGAACATTTGAATTTCCAGCTTATGACACAACAATGATGCTGTGAGGGCAGTTTGGAGGAATTGTGTTCAAGTGCAAGATAGGAGTTTCACATCAGAATGATCCTGTTTGAAGAGGCCCCTAAGTCTCATTTCCACTCAGGGCAAGCATCCCAACGAAGGCATCCCAGCTAGAATGCTGTCCAGCCTCTGCCTGAGCATTGTAAATGAGGTATACTCCACTGTTGCGGTGTGGTGAGGAAGGAGTTTTAATTCTACCTCCCTGCATCCTAAATCCAAGATACTGTATCCTGTAATATTGGAATTAGAGGGAGGAATTTTGAGCTTCATTTCAGGTTTTCAAAGAGTGCTGTTTTCTATCCACGCTTTCTTGGATGTCTTTCTTCACAAGGAAATGTGTTCCCTAATCCTTGTATCTCTCTTCAAAGACTTAGTTTCTAATCCTCTGATCGCTGGCCTTTTCTGATTGTAATGGTCGTAAATGGGATAAAAAGTCATAATTTCACTTTTCTCAGCACTATAGTAACTTCAAAAGGTCCCTAAACGAATGGACATAAGTCAAGGATGACCAATAGATATAGATCTTCTACCTCGCTTCTTTCTCTTTCTTTGAGTGCCTGTTGATCCAAGGTCACCTCCTTCTCCTTTTGTTCTTAGGCAAACACACATAATAGATATTCCTTGCCTACCTCCTGCTAGAATGCATTCGGCTAGGCACTACATTTGGCCTCCCCTTGAAATGCATTTCCTGTGAAGGGCCCTTCTGGACAGATAATTGCTCAATGAGATTCCTGCTTTCAGGATCACCCACTTAATAGAACTCTTCAACCTCCTCAAAATAGAAAAAACATGCTCAATCAATAGAACTGGAAGGGACCTTGGAGATCTTCTAGTCCAACCCTATGCTCAAGTAGGAGACTCTATACCAGGGGTAGGCAACCTTGGCTCTTTTATGACTCGTGGATTTCAACTCCCAGAATTCCTGAGCCAGACATGCTGGCTCAGGAATTCTGGGAGTTGATGTCCACGAGTCATAAAAGAGCCAAGGTTGCCTACCCCTGCCTTATACCATTTTATACAAGTGGTTTTCCAGTCTCTTCTTAAAAACCTCCAGTGATGGAGCACCTACAACTTTTGGTGGCAAGCTGTCCCACTGATTAATTGTTCTCACTGTTAGAAAGTTTTTCCTTAATTCCAGGTTGCTTCTTTCTTTGATCAGTTTCTATCCATTGTTTCTTGCCTTCTGGTGCTTTGGAAAATAAGTTGACCCCCTCCTCTTTGTGGCAGCCCCTCAAATATTGGAATACTGCTATTCTGTCCCCCCCTAGTCCTTCTCTTCTCCAAACTAACAATACCCAAATCCTGCAACTGGTCTTCATATGTTTTAGTCTCCAGGCCTTTAATCATCCTAGCTGTTCTTCTTTGCACTTTTTCCAAAGCCTTAAAATGTTTTTTGTAATGTTTTGACCAAAACTGGTTGCAGAATTCCAGGTATGGTCTTCCTAAGATTATATAAAGCAGTACTAATACTTCACGTTATTTTGATTGTATGCTTCTGTTTACTTTAGGCAATCAAGGCTTGTATTAGCTTTTCTGGCAGCTGCTGCACACTGCTGGCTCACATTTAAGGATTGTCCCTCATGGATTGCCAGCAAATCAGAAGCAAACTTTACATTTTAATGTGTCGTCGTCGTCATCATCATCATGATCATCATGATCATCATGATCATTTTTCCTGCTCTTCCTCTCAAAGGGAATTAGGATAAGGGTGTGCAAGTTTTTAGAGAAAAATTAGTCTTCTTTTGAGGTAAAAGTAACAGGTGGAATATTTTGTCCACTCAAAATTGTGTTTTTCGCTTATGTTTATGAGAAGACGTGACAAGGATGAGTGGGTGGAATTATCAGAGCAGAGATTTATGGCAGATACTGCCCCCCCCTCCCCTCCCCAGTGCACCCATGTTCCTTCAAGGTACCACTCAGTTTTGGTCTTCCTTTCTGCAACAGTAAAATGCTGACTGTTCCTTTTAAGCCACATTTGATTCACTGGAGAAATCCTGGCATTCCAACCTCAGTTCTCACGCCTTCCATTCTGCAATGCAGTTTGCAAACATTGGCTCAGCCTCTGATGCCTATTTAGTGGGCAATTAATTATTTTTGTCACTTTTTGCATGTTTATTTGTCAAGGTAAATTGCATCTTTAATTAAAGGGGATGGGAAAATGCCTGATCATCCAGTGGTGAGGGGCAACCAATTGAAAATGTGGAGATTAATTAGCTCCTCACTTGGAATCAGACTGGATAACTGTGACCTTGAGTTTGGTGTCCCAAAAAAGGGTTGAGAAATCTGCTCTGTGAATGAAGCAATTGTAGAAATAGAGCTGTGGCTGTATGTGCTTTTGATCTGAGGCTGGCCGGAGAATTTTGAAAGGCCATTGGTGGTCAGCTGTGCTCGTCACTATTCCTTAAAGCAGTGTCAGCCCTTTGGGGTTGACCCCTGTGAGGATACATATTTCATAAGAGCAACTGCAACACTCCTTTATTGATCTAGGTCAAGGTTCCTCAACCATGGCAACTTTAAGATGTGTGGAGTTCAAATCCAAGAAGTCCCCAGACAGTCTTACTGGCTAGGGAATTCTGGGAGTTGAAGTTGAGGTTGAGGTTGAGGTTGAGGTTGAAGTTGAAGTAGAGTAGAGTAGAGTAGAGTAGAGTAGAGTAGAGTAGAGTAGAGTAGAGTAGAATAGAATAGAATAGAAATAGGAATGAATAGAGTATAGAGTAGAGTAGAGTAGAGTAGAGTAGAGTAGAGTAGAGTAGAGTAGAGTAGAGTAGAGTAGAGTAGAGTAGAGCTGGAAGGGACCTTGGAGGTCTTTTAGTCCATCCCCCTGCTCAAACAAGAGAACCTACACCATTTCAGACAAGTGACTGTCTAGCCCAGTGGTTCTCAACCTTCCTAATGCCACAACCCTTTAATACAGTTCCTCATGTTGTGATGACCCCCAACCCCCCATCCAGCTGGCCGGGGAGGGGGGGCAGGAAGGCTGCTCCGCCGGCTCTGCCCAGCCTGGTTGGAGAAGCGCCATTCCTCTCCCTCTTTCTCTCTCTCTTTCCTCTCTCTCTTTCTCTCTTTCTCTTTCCTCTCTCTCTCTTCTCTCTCTCTTTTCTCCCTCTTTCTCTTTCCTCTCTTTTTCTTTTTCTCTCTTTCCTCTCTTTCTCTTTCCTCTTTCTCTCTTTCCTCTTTCCTCTCTTTCTCTTTCTCTTTCCTCTCTTTCTCTTTCCTCTCTCTCTCTTCTTTCTCTCTTTCCTCTCTCTCTTCTCTCTATCCCTCTTTCCTCTCTTTCCCTTTCCTCTTTTTCTCTTTCTCTCCCCTTTTCTCTCTTTCTCTTTCTCTCTGTCTCTTTCTCTCTTTCTCTTTCTCTTTCCTCTCTCTCTCTCTCTTTCTCTGTTTCCTCCCTTTCTCTTTCTCTTTTTCCTCTCTCTTTCCCTCTGTTTCTCTCTCTTTCCTCTCTCTCTTACGGCAGCATCGTCGGGGGTCCCTGCCGCCCCTGGCCTGGCCTTTGCTGCATCCTCAGCTGAACGGGCGGGGAGGGGGAGCAGAACGGGAGGCAGCAGCTTCGGTGGCCACTGCTGCATCGTCGGGGGTCCCCGCCACCCCCGGCCCGGCTGCCGCCCCCGCTGGGACTCTGCGCTGCCCGGCCTCGTCCTCTGTCCATCGAGGGAGCCGCGGTGGAGGCTGGTGCCGTGTGGCCTGCCAGCCCCTCCGCCAGCTTGGCTGCTCCCCCCCAGGCACCCCTCTTCCTCCCGGCGCCCGCCCGAGCCGCCTTGGGGGCAGCAGGAGGAAGGAGAGGAGAAGGGCAAGAAAACCACTGCCGCCGTCCCAGCCAAGACTCCGTGCTGCCCGGCCTCGCCCTCCACCCATCTGATGGAGCCACAGTGGGGGCTGGTGCCGTGTGGCCCGCTAGCCCCTCCGCCAGCCCGGCTGCTCCCCCCCCAGGCACCCCTCTTGCCCTGGCGCCTGCCCGAGCCGCCTTGGGGGCAGCAGGAGGAAGGAGAGGAGGAGAAAGAGGATGGCAAGGCAGCCGCCGCCAGCGCTGGGCCCCAGGAGGCGGCTCTCCTCTCCTACCTTTGCTGAATCTCCTTCTTCCTTTCTGGCAGCCTGGACTCCGGCGCGCCTTCCTGGCCAGCGGGGATGGTCGGGCTGGCTGGGGATCGCAGGGGCTGGTCTCCCTTGGGCCACGGCTTGCGGGAGGGCTGGCCCGCTCAGCGGAGCCTCCAGCAGGCCGCTCCCAGCAGGGATCCCGGGGCTTCCCTGAGTGGCTCCAAGGCCACGAGGCCCTGGCTGCGATTCTCCCAGGGGGTGGGGCACCCGGGCGCAGGGCCAATCAGGAGCCCTGCAGGAGGTAAGTCCGCCTGAGAGAGAGAGAGAAGGGAAGTGAAAGTGCCTCTCTGTCTCTCTCTCTGCAAATGGCGGAGGAGGCCATGCGGAGATGGATGTGGAGCGGTGTCTCGGTTCCTAAGACAATTGGAAATATGTGTTTTCTGATGGTCTTAGGCGACCCCTGTGAAAGGGTCGTTCGACCCCCAAAAGGGTCGCGACCCACAGGTTGAGAACCGCTGGCTAGCCTCTTCTTAAAAACCTCCACTGATGGGGCGCCCACGATTTCTGGAGGCAAGCTGTTCTGCTGATTAATTGCCCTCGCTGTCAGGAACTTTTTCCTTAATTCCAGGTTGCTTCTCTCTTTGATCAGCTTCCAACCATTGTTTCGCGTCCTTCCCTCTGGTGCTCTGGTGAACAACCTGGTCCCCTCTGCCTTGTGGCAGCCCCTCAGATACTGGAATACTGTTATCATGTCCCCCCTATTTCTTCTTTTCTTTAGACTAGCCAAACCCAAGTCTTGCAGCCGTTCTTAGTCTCCAGTCCACATGTCTTAAATTTGCCAAGGTTAAGAAACCTTAATCCAGGCTATAACAACGGAATCTTGAATGACCGACACTGTTTTCTCTCTCTCCCCCTTAGGCCCAAGAGAGTTAAGGCCAGGAAAATATTTTTTTTCTTCTGTTCCCAGAATTAAATCACCTTTTGCTAACTGTCATATTCCTTCCCCAAGGCCATTTCTATGGTTCTTTACAAGCGCATTGAAAGAGAATTCAAGTACCATTTCAAAGAGGGTGAATTAGACCAGCTTGTCTTAACATGAGAACTGCCAAAATCCCCTAATCTCTACAGGTGACCTTCATTGGTTCTTCAGCCCCCATCATTTGGTGAAGCTAATCTAGCAACTATTTGTTCTTGAGGATTTATATAGCTAGGATTTCTGTCTCCCACTCCCCCCCACCCCTTGAGCTTTTCTGTGTTTTCTCTGGGGAATTCAGTTCAACCCTTATTCAATTAATAAATGCCAGGGTGATATTTGCACAAGTAACCTGTTTAAATACAAGTGAAGGCAGACTCTGGCGATGATTCATTCTGAAATGGCGTGAAAGGTTGAGAAACAGAAGTCTTCACTGGAGCTTTAGAACAGATGAGTTTCCTTAACCACCCATTTAATCAAGACTTACTTCTGTGGGTGGACCCCCCCTTCCCATGCACATGGCTATTTCATTTTGCACTCCCAAATTGCACACTAAAATCTTTGATTTTTAGCGGGGTGATTTTCCCACCCACCCAGTTCTAAGTGCTAAGTAAGAGCAGTGAGCCTCCATACCTGGAAAATATATATAAATGCTGTCCACATGATCACAAGGACTTCTGCTATCTATGGAGGCCAACACAGCTTCAGCGCAGCTTCGTCTAATAATCCCCAAGGCCACCTGTATTAACTGGATCCAAGAATTAGATACATGTGATGAAAGCAATGTTCATAAGAAAGGAGCAGGAAGGCTCCAGAATATGACATCCATCTGACATTCTAATGTTGGAAAAGGGTTTTTAAATTCTGAATCATGTAAAGACTGCAACTGGCTGTGTGAAAGGACAACACCTTGCTAAGGCAACACATCCATAGTTGCTTTGTGTAAATGTAGGTTCAATAGGAACATCCCATTGGATGTCAACATACAGGATGTAATGAAGGAAAGGGTCAGTTCAAGATTACTTCGTATAACTTCTGTGTTTAACCTCTATGAAGTTTCCCCCAAAAAACTTTGCTAGCTTCTTCAAAAGTTGTTTAAGATCCTAGCAGATTTTTGAAGGAAATTTGTTTCCAATTAGCACACTTGCCCGATTTCTTTCCATATCCATTTTATTCATTTAACTTGAACAGTTTGCTTTTGGAATCAGAGTCAAATAAAATAAAAGTTCAGGCAAATTCTTCTGTATCAAATATGGAGTGTTTTCATGTCTTTCGGGTTGAGATGGACAAATGATGCATCTGGATGTCTTCTTGAGGGACGTGACATCATTTTTTTAAATAAATGTGCTAGATAGTTTGGAAAAAATTGTACTCCAGTTCCTATATTCAAAGATCTGGATCTGTACAACCCCTAAACCCTCATTTTTAGATTGATCTGGAGGAGTCAAGGATAACTTGAATTCTTGATTTGGTTGAGGATATAACAAGGGCCATGAACAGTCTCGGGTTCCTGGTGTGATGGAAGATTCAATATGCACTCCTTTAAAAAAAATACATAGCTTAAGCAAAAGAAAACTAAGCAATTTTAAACAGTTACAGGCAGACAAATTTCTCTGCAATTTTAATTAATTCTCATTCAATGTAACAGTTGAGAATCTACTCTGGGGATTATTTTTTTGGGAAGAGAATTTCAGGGTGGTGTTCTTGTTCTGCTAGCAACAAGATGGTGTGTATGAGTGTTGTATGCAGTCTTCCTGGCTTTCCATGCTAACATTCAATACCATGGGAAAACACCATCAATAGTGAACTCATGGGACGCTTTCAATTGCTCCTGATATCACTAAGCGAGTGTCCTATTGTGCCCTTGAAAAATAAATAATTTCTGTTTCCCTTAAAGAAATTCAGAGAAACTCTCTAGCCAGTTTCTCTAGCCTAAAATTGAGTGGGAGATTTCGAAAGGCCAGCTCTTCTTCAGAATGAGCTTCTGAAGGTGAAATTGTTGGGCCACCAGCAGTTTTAATCAAAACATTTTCTCACCTCTTCGGAACATGTGTGAGGACAAGCCAAGACATGGCTGCCTTTTGAATGGCATTAAGGTCGAAAGAGGTCCTATTTTGACAGGGAAAGAGTTCCACAAAGAAGACATGCTGCATGTTCAACCTTCACATGGCTTTCTCCCTCACAGAAGAAAGAACGGTACTAGTGACATGAAGGCAAGCTGCAAGGTAGGGGAAGAAGAGATTTATTGATTATCNTAACATTGCCAATTATTGCAGGGAACGCTTTGTACTGTTTTCCAGGTTGGCCTTTGATGGTCCAGTCTCTCAATAGTAGCTGGATATGACCAGGAAAACAGCTTAATGAAGTCCCAACACAATTTCCTCAGAAGAATTCAGAAGGTCCCTCTCCATGCATTTAGTCATCTTCCTCCTTTGTCATATGGGTAGAAACTTTTGGAGGGGCGCCTTATTACAACTTTTGGGGTCCTTGCTTAGGAGTTTTGGAATAAGCATTCCAACTGACTTAATTATTAATTATGAGACCTAATATGGCCCAAGAGCCAGTTTGGTGTAGTGGTTAAGGCATCAGGATAGAAACTGGGAATTTGGGAATTCTAGTCCTGTCCTAAGTCTAGTCCTGGAGAAGACAATGATGCTAGGAATGATTAGTGGAACAAGAAGGGGCAAGCAAAGAACATGCTGGATTGATGACATCAAGACTGATGCAAAGTTGAACACCCAACAATTGAAAGAAGCTGTGCTTGACAGGGGAGCATGGAGAGCACTTGCGTATAAACTTGTCAAGAGGCAGATATGACTAAATTGAAACAACGTCCTGTCCCAGAAAGCCAGCTTGGCAACCTTCAGCCAGTCACTCTCTTTCAGCCCTAGGAAGAGGTAATGGCAAACCACCTCTGAAAAACCTTGCCAAGAAAATTGTAAGGATTTGTCCAGGAGGTTTCTGAGAACTGGACACGATTGAATGGAAGGGGGAAAAATGTCCTACTTGGCACTGAGGGAGATGAACCCTTGAGGTTGCCTCTTCCCTAAGATCTAAGGATGATACATGATATGTCTCTATCATGCTCAGAATTTCCCATCTCACCACCAGCAGAGACAGAGCAAGACGGCACTGCCTTCACTTGGGGCACTGTTGCTAGGGAGATGGAGCTGAAAATGGGATAGGTAATTGATAGTAGAATGCAGCCTTTCCATCTCCTTTGAATCTACCTGGCTTAAGTATTTTAATGGACATTGGATTGTTCCCTCCTGACTATTCCTTATAGCAAAATTGGACCTTGGCATTTCAAAATCAGAACACGGCCATTTAGAAAATAAGAAAAGCAACAGCTAGAAGAGGACATAATTAAAAAAAAAAAACACCTCTTCACAGAAATGTGTTTTATCAGTGTGCATTCAAATTATAAAAGGTCTCTCTTTTAGCAACCAGTCAATCATATTTGACTTCAGCTAGCTGTAGGTTCAAACATTATCTAGATCAGCGGCTCCCAACCTTTTCTATACCCCGTGCCCCTAGAATGCTTCTGATAACTTCTCGCACCCCTT
>NW_015390148.1:22361-28771 GCF_001527695.2 Protobothrops mucrosquamatus
TAAAAAAAAAAAACACCTCTTCACAGAAATGTGTTTTATCAGTGTGCATTCAAATTATAAAAGGTCTCTCTTTTAGCAACCAGTCAATCATATTTGACTTCAGCTAGCTGTAGGTTCAAACATTATCTAGATCAGCGGCTCCCAACCTTTTCTATACCCCGTGCCCCTAGAATGCTTCTGATAACTTCTCGCACCCCTTACAAAAGTTTAAAATAAAAGCAACGAATTATGCATATACACTATAATTTTGAAAACCCAAGTTTTCGCACCCCTTGGAATATTGTCTTGCACCCCCAGTTGGGAACCCCTGATCTAGATCAATGTTTCTCAACCTTGGCAGTCCCAAAGGTGCTTTTTCAGAGCTGAAGAAGCTTCTTGGATGAGAAGCGAAATGTCTTCAAAGAAAAACAAGAAAGTCCAGTTGCCTCTTGAAAAAGCACTTTTGATCTTGGATGACTGAGAATCTCCATAGACATCAACCTTGGCAGCTTGAAGATGAAGCCAGCGCCAGGGAATTCTGGGAGTTGAAGTCCACACATCTTCAGGCTGCCAAGGCCGAGGAACACTCATCTAGATAATATCTTGAGTGGTTAGCACAACATTGTCAGCAAATCTCCCAACTCCTCTTCCTTCTTGGTGCGTCTTAGTGCCCGTTTTGATGGGAAGAGGCACAAATCTGCTCTTTCCTTCAACCAGAAGTAGAAGTAAGAAAGAGATATGGATTCTAGATTCCATGGGGCCTGGACTTCAAAATAAATCTGGGCACACTGAAAAGTTCTGAACCTGGCATCAGGAATAGACACTTCTGGTGTCCACCCAGAACGAGGCATTGAATGCACGGTTGCAGCTGTCATTTTGACTTTGTATTCCCCGCCCCTCAAAAGGACATTACTGGAGGGACGTGTGTTGATTAATGAACGGGAAATAGACATCCTGTAAAAGAAAACTAGACCCCTCCAAAGATATATAGGTAGTCCTTAACCTACGACCACAATTGAGCCATCTTTTCTGTTGCTACGTGAAATGGTGGTTTAGTGAGTTTTGACCCATTTCTGACCTTTCTTGTCGCAGTTGTTACTTGAATCACTGCAGTTGTTAAGTAAGTAACACAGTCATTCAGTGAATCTGGCTTTGCTGGTCAGAAGGTCGCACATGCCCCCAGGGGACACTGCAGCCGTCACAAATGTGAATCAGTTGCCGAGTGTCTGAACTTTGATCACATGACCAAGGGGATGCTGCAATAGTTGTAAGTGTAAACAATGGTCCTGTCACTTTTTTCAGTTCTGTTGTAACTTTGAATGGTCACTAAATGAATTGTTGTAAGCTGAGGACTACCTGTAAGATAGGCAGGTTGCTTTGTCTTCTGCCTGAATTGTGTTAAATCGCGAAGGCGTACATTTTGGAAAAGTTGGAGTGAATTTTTGCACTTCCCAACATTTGAAGAACATTTTGAATGAACAATATTTAAATGTGAGCTCCCTAACTCAAATGCATAAGGCCATCAATGGGGGCTGTTAGATTTTAGGAAAAACGAATGGTAAAGATCAAGCTCTCTGTGGCAAGTAGAAAGTAGGACCCACAAGGAAAGTTAATAAAACAGTATTTTGTTCCCTATTTCCACCCTCAGCCATGCTTGCCACTGGGTCCCTTGGAGGGTCCTCAGCCATTGCTGGCACCCCTGTGTCAAGACTGATTTGCCTTTTCACCTTCATTTTCTCCCTCACTCAAAACTTGACAAAAACCAGAGTAGAGATTGTGGAATGGAATGCAAAGGTGGGAGGGATAGCATCTAGGCAACCGAGGCATCTTTGAGAGCCTGCAAGAATGCCAAGGTCACTAACGCAGGTGACTGATGGAGAAATGGACTTTTCTCATAATGGGAAGAAGTATTACCATTGAACAATGTGAACACCCGGTGGGTGGGGGCGAGGGAATCTATTGTTTAATTAAGTAAGCTTTCAAGTGGGAAAAGCCAGAGCTGGTTTTGCTTCTTCTGTGCCAATGTAAATTTTCAGTAAAATATTATACTCTTGGTAAAAACATGTCCCAGGAGTTTCTTTTTCTGGAAATGCCAACTGGACAGTTGACACCTTTTATACCAGAGATCTGTGGGGCAGCAGACCTTGCAAGGAGGTGATTGAGCTATGGGAATTCTTCAGTTCACACAACTGAGGGAGAAAACCAGAGGAAGGGAAAGCTTGGGAAAACTTTGAAGGTCTCCAATTTATTTCAAGAAGACCCTGTTGGCCTTAACCAGCTCTCAACTAGCAATTACACCCATTGAGAATCAAGCCTATTCCTTTGTTGAACTTTTGTTGCATGGTTTTGTGTAGTAATGTAGCATGTTTTTGGATTGGGGAGATGGATCATTCTCACAGTCTCCAATCTTCACCTGCAATTTAATAAATTGGAAAGGGAAGGCCTTTTGTTAAGGAAGTCATAACCATTGTTCCCTCCTTTGTACAGTATAGCTTAACCTATGTACCTGTGGAAACCTTCATGGAGGAGAGAGCAAGAATGAAAAGAGAACAATAGGTTATTTTTGGTTACTATTTGTGAAGCCTTTCACGACCCCCAGAATTCTAAGGTGAACACAGCAACAAAGGACTGGGAAAGAAAACACCTGCACATTAAGCTAGAAAGTGAGCTGACCACCTTCTCCTGGCCCAGTCCCCTTGCAGTAAATGCCATCATCTATTCCAATCAAGATCCAGCTTTCTTGAAGTCACAGACTTTCTACACCTTGCTCGTCAGCATGTGCCCATTGGAGTCGTCATTCCTCTGAGGCAGCATCGTGTCCTTCAGATGGGTACTCTTCTCCTGCCGGAGTTCGGTGGGGTCTCCATCTTCAATACTATTGCCTTTGTGGAGGCACAGGACCTTCTGAAAACTCTGCTTGAAGTTTTCCGAAAGAAATCCATAAAGGATGGGATTGGCACAGCTGTTGGCATAAGAGAGAACCACCACAAAGGAGAAAATGCCCACCAAGATGGGTTCCTCTGGCAAGATGAATATCAGATTGACAATATTCACAATGTAGAAGGGAAGCCAGCAGAAAACAAAGACCACAACTATGATTACCACCATTCTGGTCACTTTCCGCTCTGACCGCCGGCGTCTCGTAGAGCCAACGCGGATCCCAGAGGATTTCACTTTGATGACAATTAATAAATAGCAGAGGCATATCACCAGCAATGGAGCAAAGAAGCCCAGCACCGATGTATAGATAATGAACACAGCTGACCATATCTCAATTGGATCAGGCCAGCTCATGTTACAAGTATGAAAATCTTCCTGGACATCAGCAAATATAATCATGGGAAGGACCACCAAAAAGGATAAAGTCCAGACGGCCAAGCTGATCAATTTGGCTATTCTTGGCTGGCGCCACTTGGTAGATTTAATAGGATGGACAACTGCAAGATAGCGGTCCAGGCTCATGACAGTCAGGCAGAAGATGCTGGTGAATTGGTTAATACCATCAAAAGCAGTCACTAGCCTACAGGCGAATGTTCCAAAGGGCCAATAGGAGATAGCATTTTGGGTGGCTAGGAATGGCAAGCCCAACATGAAGAGGACATCAGCAATGGCTAAGTTCAGAATGTAAATGTTGGTCACGGTCTTCATTTTGGCATAACGCAAAACCACATAGATGACCAAAGTGTTCCCACTCAGTCCAATAACACAAACCAGAAGGTAAATTATTGGTATGAAGACAGAGCGGATGCTGGAGGAGGCAGAAAAATCCATAACTGTTGCATTGTCTGTTGCATTTGTCAAAAAGGAGACATTAATATCTGGAAATGTGGCAGATACGTACAAAGGATCCATGGTGTTGTCCAATTTTACAAAAGACATAGGCTATTATAGGCTGTTTTAATTAGAGAAAAGAATATATCCAGTTTTGTTTCTATTGTTCAACATTTTCATGCTGGGGAGAAAAAAAAAAGAAACATTGATTAAAAGATTATTTCCCTACCCCAGAATTCTACAGTTGGAAAGGACCATTTAGGGATCCCTTAGCCCTCTCACGACGATTACTGAAGCTGATAACACAGTTGCTCTCAACCTGAGATGGAAGGACAAATGAAAACTATTAGAAATGAAGTCTATATCCACCAAGATAACAGAGGTCAGCTCAACTCCAGGTGATCTTATGGATGCCTCCATGTCATTTTCTTGATAATAGATTGGATGTGGTTTCCTGCTGCATTCTTCCAGAATGACTTTTTAATCTACAGACCCGGGAAGAGGTGGAGCAAGTTACGTTCATGTCCCCACCAAGATCTCTGAGACCTTCCATAATGGCTCTATTCTTATGGATGCTAACAAATCAACAGAGAACATGGCAGAAGAAGCAAAGAATGTGTTCAGTGGCAATTTTGTGGACAATATTGGGGTCTCACCCCATTTTTCTACCATGTAGTCAACCATGAGTCAAAGAGTGATGACCTTGTGACCCTTAACCTCCCAGAAGGCAATGACATTTGAACGGAACTATCCAGGGATTACTAGAAAGATCCACCCTTCCTTATCTTCTTGAATTCAGGCAAGCTTGTTTGATGCTACTATTGGCTGTGATTTACCCTTTACAACAGTGCTTCCCAACCACTTTGAAATGCATGGACTTCAACTTCAGGAATTCCTCAGCCAGTATGCGCGTTGACTGTGGAATTCTGGGAGTTAAAGTCCACACATTTTAAAGTTCGCGAGGTCGAGAAGCACTGTTTTAGAAGATAGCAAAATAATGTGGATGGGGAAAAAAAATTAAGGCCAGTGTTATTTGTGATGTGATCTATGAGAAGTACCCATGCAATGAATTAATCAAAAATTGCATTAAAATAGCTTGATAGTTTATTCTGGTATGGAGAATATTCACTACCAGAGCAGCTGTGAGGACTTGACCCTTGCTGATACTGGGGAAATAAAGCACGGCGCTTAAATTATAAATTATCAGTGCCCAACGTGCGTTTCTAAGTGTGCATTGTTATTTGGCAATCTTATTTTACAGACAACGACAGAGTAACAACCGCAGTTTAGTCAGCCCAAACACAACTGTAAATAAAACATAATATTGCAGAAGCAAAATTTTCCCCATGCTGAGCTCTGCTCTGCTTGCTTTGTGGGGTCCTCCCTCTGAACCCTTTTCTTGGCAGCAATACAGAAATGACTATTTGCTATTTCTTTTTGTGGGGAAGCTTTCCCCCCCCACCCCCAATCTAGTCTAGGCCTAGGATGCCTTGGAAATTTCCTTCCAAAGGTTCAAGGAGATGAGCGTAAAAAAAGTCAAGATGGGCCCTGCAATGCCAAGCTTACACCCCATTTTTTCACATGGGCTATGTGTTCAAAGCCACTGTACAGGCAGTCCTCAACGTATGGCCACAATGGAGCCCAAAATTTATGTTGGCAAGGGAGAAATTTTTTTAAGTGAGTTTTGCCCCATTTTACAACTTTTCTTGCCACAATTGTGAAGTGAATCACTACAGTTGTTTAATTAGCTACTCGGTTTGTTATGTGAATCTGGCTTTAAGTGAACCTTGCTTGTCAAAGCTGATCACAAGATCCCAGGACATTGCAACTGTCGTAAATATGAGTCAGTTGCCAAGCATTTGAATTTTGATCACATGACCCCAGGGATGCTGCACACTTTTTCATAAGTGTGAAAAATGTTCATAAGTCACGTTTTTCAGTGCCGTTGTAACTTTGAACGGTCACTAAACAAACTGTTGTAATTCAAGGACTATCCGTACTTGACTCCCTACCCCATGGATCCTTCTGGGGCTGGCTCTGCTTTGGTCAGTGACACACTGCCTCCTTCTGCACAACCCCCCAGCCCTCTTCACAAGTGTGATGGGACCACAACCGCTTGAAGTCCCACCGTGTCAAATAAGGGGTGGCTCTTCCTTATTTGCTGACCCTTATTTTGGCCATCAAATTCAGTGGCGCAGGAATGTGAATTAAATAGGTTTAGTCAAAAGCATTAACGAAGGAGCAGCCCTGGAATGCTTTCTGTAGATGCTCAAAGCACCGGACCATAATAGCTGCAGCTAATTGACCAGAACTGCATTTTATTAAGCAGCTCGTTTGGTTTTCAGCAATCTGAACAAATAGAACATAAGGAGCAAAAGGTTTAGAAACTATGGAGGGATTTGTCAAATAGAAAAAGAAAGAAAGAAAGATTTCAGCTAGCTAACTAGAGGTAGATAGATAGATAGATAGATAGATAGATAGATAGATAGATAGATAGATAGATAGATAGATAGATAGATAGATACAGACAGACAGACAGACAGACAGACAGACAGACAGACAGACAAAGAGATAATAGACATAGATGATGGATAGATAGATAGATAGATAGATAGATAGATAGATAGATAGATAGATAGATAGATAGATAGATAGATAGA
>NW_015390148.1:32111-36209 GCF_001527695.2 Protobothrops mucrosquamatus
AGATAGATGACAGATAGAGAGATTAGAGAGAGAAAGAGGATATAGATAGAGAGACAGACAGACAGATAGGATCTCCATGCATAGATCAACTAATTGTTTATCAGTTGCATAGGTATACTTATTTAAATAAAATACTGTTCCATTTCCAAATCAGATTTTTATTATAGGAAATCCTGATTTATATTTTTTAATGGAGATGTTTTTTTTAAAAAAAAAAAAATCCCAAACACACTTTTTGATTGAGTAGCTAATGTAACAGACACATTTTTGTATGCCTTCTAAATCTAACATACCCATTTAAATGAACAGTTATTCTGAGCCAAGAGCTCAAAGTCCACATTTGCAGAAAGGTGAAAAGAGAAGGATAATTGCCCAGCGCCCGGGACTGAAAACAGGGGCCGAGCAGCCTTCCCCTTGGTCCCCTGCACAAAGCTCCATTCAAGGAAAAGAGCAGCCTGACAGTCACCAGCATTTGAGCTCAGAAGCTTCAGGCTGTTCTTTGCTGCAGCTGTTCCACCAAAGACCCCCCCCCCTTTTTTTTAAAAAGCATGCATGGCATGTCTGTCACATGTCAAAAGGGGAGGAGCTTTGATTGCATGCATGGCCATGACCAGATTTTGATGTTTTTAACCTCCACTCACTTCTCAAAATGGCTCTGATCCTTACCTTTTTGTAAACCTTCAGAGCACCAAAAGGATAATGAGCATACATGGAGACCTTGACTTACAACCACGCTCGCTTAGTGACCGTTTGAAGTTCAGACGGACCTACCTGGGGGAGTACCTAAGACCTGGATTTGAAGTTTCAATGGTCAGGCCTCGTCACAGTCACGAGATTACACGTCAGGTGCAACCGGGCTGCATATATGGCTGTTTGCAGCATCCAACAGTCATGTGACCACGATTTATGGTGGGTTTGTCTAAATCCGGCATTTACTTCTGCCTTTCGGCAAAATCACACCATTAGCAATCCATTGTTTTGCTTAAACTTAACAACAGTCACAAAAAAGGTTGTAAAATTGGCTTGGACATGTGACTGACTCGCTTTACGACTGTCACAAGTTACAATTGCAAGAAAAACCAAATGTACAGGTATAGTATAGGAGGTACCTTGCTCAATAGTAGTAACTGTGAGAGGGACCTTGGAGTCCTAGTGGACAATCACTTAAATATGAGCCAGCAGTGTACTGCAGCTGCCAAAAAGGCCAACACAGTGCTAGGCTGCATTAACAGAGGGATAGAATCAAGATCACATGAAGTATTAATACCACTTTACAATGCCTTGGTAAGGCCACACTTGGAATACTGCATCCAGCTTTGGTCACCACAATGTAAAAAAGATGTTGAGACTCTAGAAAGAGGGCAGAGAAGAACAACAAAGATGATCAGGGGACTGGAGGCTAAAACATATAAGGAACGGCTGCTGGAATTGGGTATGTCTAGTTTAATTAAGAGAAGGACGAGGGGGGACATGATAGCAGTGTTCCAATATCTCAGGGGCTGCCACAAAGAAGAGGGAGTCAGGCTATTTTCCGAAGCGCCTGGAGGCAATGGGTGGAAACTCATCAAGGAGAGAAGCAACCTAGAACTAAGGAGAAACTTCCTGACAGTTAGAACAATTAACCAATGGAACAACCTGCCTCCAGAAGCGGTAAATGCTCCAACACTGGAAGTTTTTAAGAAGAGACTGGACAGCCATTTGTCCGAAATGGTATAGGGTTTCCTGCCTGAGCAAGGGGTTGGACTAGATGACCTCCAAGGTCCCTTCCAACTTTATTATTATTATTATTATTATTATTATTATTATTATTATTATTATTATTATTATTATTATTATTATTATTATTATTATTAGTTCCATTACTGTCGTAAATCAAGGTAATGTACTTGTCCAGAACAAAAGAAGCAACCGTGTTTGAAGGTTCTACTTTCATGTCAGGCCAACAAGCCTGCAGGGGCTTTTTCAGAATATCTGCTTGGAAATGATGATTATGAAAAGAACGTGCATCTTCAAAAGGCAGATTGGTGTAGAGTTAAGATAGCAGGCTAGAAATTGGGAGACTGGGAGTTGTAGTCCTGTAGAGCCGTGATGGCTCAGTGGCTAGAATGCAGCACTGCAGGCTAACTCACTGCCCACTGCCAGGAGTTCGATCCTGGCCGGCTCAAGGTTGACTCAGCCTTCCATCCTTCCAAGGTGGGTAAAATGAAGACCCAAATTGTTGGGGGCAACGTGCTGGCTCTGTGAACCGCTTAGAGAGGGCTGTGAAGCACAGTGAAGCGGTATATAAGTCTAAGTGCTGTTGCTATTGCTATTAGGCACGAAGCAAGATCCTAGGGAGAAGCAGGCAAAGGCCCAGGCCCCAAATCTTGCCAAGAAAACTGCAGGGAATTTTCCGTGCTGACTCAAAGTGCAAACACACACACATATACACACAGCATCTTTCAGAATCTTTTGCTCTCTGTGTCTCTGTCTCTGTCTCTGTCTCTCTCTCTCTCTCTCTCACACACACACACACACACACACACACAGAGAGAGAGAGAGAGAGAGAGAGAGAGAGAGAGAGAGAGAGAGAGAGAGAGAGAGAGAGAGAGAGAGAGAGAGAGAGATATCTATTTATCTATTCCAGATGTCTCTTCACCTTAGTGTTTTTCAACCTTACCAATTTTAAGATGTTGGCTGGGGAATTCTGGGAATTGAAGTCCACACATCTTACAAATTGCCAAGACTGAGAAACCCTGCTCTTCTCACCCCTTCAAGAACATATCCGGCAAAGGGGAAATACTTAAATATTTAAAATACAGATAATCCTCAATTTACAACAGCTCTGTCAAGGTTTCGACTAATGAAACACTTCAAAGAACTTTAGTGACCGTTCGAAGTTACAATGGTACTGAAAAAAGTGACTTGTGACTTGTGACCAACAGATGGAAACTAATCAAGGAGAGAAGCAACCTGGAACTAAGGAGAAACTTCCTGACAGTTAGAACAATTAAACAGTGGAACAACCTGCCTCCAGAAGCGGTGAATGCTCCAACACTGGAAGTCTTTAAGAAGAGACTGGACAGCCATTTGTCCGAAATGCTATAGGGTTTCCTGCCTGAGCAGGGGGTTGGACTAGATGACCTCCAAGGTCCCTTCCAACTTTATTATTATTATTATTATTATTATTATTATTATTATTATTATTATTATTATTATGGATCATTGCACAGTCAGCCAGATGTTCAGACTGGATTTGGCATTTTTGTCTACCTATCGAGTCCTTCCCAAGGACCTGGGATAGGCAGATGTGGATGTTTGATGGTATTACAGATATCGTCGCAGGATGGAAGCAGTTCCTAATAAGACCGCCTTTTGCAATTGACTAATAGCGAATTTGTCAATGCCAATGGTGTTCAAGTGGTGCTCCAATTGTTTTGGGATTGCACCCAAGGCGCCTATGACTATTGGTACTACCTTTGCTTGCTTTTGTCTTTCTATTTCTATTTGTAGGTCTCTGTATTTTGTTATCTTCTCCAGTTCTTTCTCGTCTATTCTGCTGTCTCCAGGCACTGCCACGTCCACTATCCAGACTTTTTTGTCTTTCTTATTGACAATTGTTAAGTCCGGGGTGTTATGTTGCAGGTGCTTGTCTGTTTGAATTCTGAAGTCCCAGAGCAGTTTAATTTTATCATTTTCTATGACTTTCTCTATTTTATGATCCCAGCAGTTTTTGCTTACAGGCAAATGATATTTCTTGCAGATCTTCAAATGCACCATTGTTGCTACTTTGTCATGCCGCTGCTTGTAGTCAGTCTGTGCGATCTTCTTGCAGCAGCTTACCAGGTGGTCCACTGTTTCTTCAGCTTCTTTGCATAGGCGGCACTTACTGTCTGTTGCTGTCTTCTCAATTTTGACTGTATATGCATTTGTCCTTAAGGCTTGGTCTTGTGCAGCCAGAATTAGTCCCTCGGTCTCTTTCTTCAATTTTCCTGCTCTTAGCCATTGCCAGGTCTTGTTATTATCTGCTTTCCCAGCTATTTTTTTAATGTACTGGCCATGTAGTGCTTTGTCTTCCCATGCCTCTATTCTGTTCTTCATTTGGTCTTTCTTGTAGGC
>NW_015390148.1:36602-43450 GCF_001527695.2 Protobothrops mucrosquamatus
TTAGCCATTGCCAGGTCTTGTTATTATCTGCTTTCCCAGCTATTTTTTTAATGTACTGGCCATGTAGTGCTTTGTCTTCCCATGCCTCTATTCTGTTCTTCATTTGGTCTTTCTTGTAGGCCAGTTTGGTCTCTCCAGTAGTCAGTAAGCCTTCCTGATATACTAATTTCAGTGCATCTTCATCATTGTCCTTCAGATACTCTTCCAAAGCCATTTTTGTTCTTCAACCATCTGATGTACTTGCAGCATTCCACGCCCACCTATTTGCCTTGGTAGATAAAGTCTGTCAATGTCACTTCGTGGATGAAGGGTCAAGTGATCTAAATTCAGACACTTGTCAAGTGACTCACACTTAGGACGGTTGCCATGTTCTTAGGACGGTTGCCATGTTCACACTTAGGATGGTTTGCATCCTTCTGACAAGCAAAATCAATGGGGAAGCCAGATTCACTTAATAACTGTGTTATTAACTTAACAACTGCAGTGATTTGCTTAACAACTCTGACAAGAAAGGTTATAAAATGGAGCAAAACCCACTTAACAAATGTCTCTCTTAGCAACATAAATGTTGGGCTCATTTGTGATCGTAAGCTGAGGACTACCTGTACTTAAATACTAATGAAGTACTTTCTTTCAAATTTAATCAGAAACTGCCTTCTGTATCATAAATCCGTTATTTTATTCTGGGTCTGACATTTTGCTGTGATAGTCTTTGAAGTACTTAAGAGGATTATCACATTCCCCACTACACTCACCTTTTTCTCAAGGGTTAAACGACAGTTCTATCCTTTCTCTTCCTAGAACTCATTTTTCTCATCAGCTTTCTTTCAACCTGTTCCACTTTCTCTAAATTCTCTTTAAAGTGTGTTAAACTGGACAAGTGTTTAAGTGATTACCAGGTAATCTCATCCTTGCCTTTGTTTTCGGTTACCTGCTGCCAAAAAATGGGAGATCAGGCTATAGGAAGGTCTTTCCTGAAAATCTGTGGAAAAACCTGGGAACATAGCACATAGAATAAAACTGTTGGAAGGGACCTTGGAGGTCTTCTAGTCGAACCACCTGCTCAAGTAAGAGATCCTATACAATTTCAAACAAATGGTTGCCAGTCTCTTCTTAAAAGCCCTCAGTGATGGAGCTTCCACAATTTCTGGAGGCAAGTTGTTCCACTGGTTAATTGTCCTCACTGTTAGGAATTATCTCCTTAATTCTAGTTGCTTCTCTCCTTGATTAGTTTCCATCCATTGCTTCTAGTCCTGTCTTTAGGTGCTTTAGAGACCCCCTCTTCTTTGTGGCAGCCCCTCAAATATTGGAAGATGCTATCATATCAGGCTAGTTCTTCTCTTTATTAGATTAAACATTCTTGCAATCATTCCGATGTTTCAGCCTCCAGTCCCCCAATTGTCTTTGTTGTTTTCCACTGCACTCGTTCCAGAGCCTCTTTTTTATATTGTAGTGGCCAGGAGTGGATGCAGAATGCCAAGTGTGGCATTACCAAGGCTTTGTAAAGTGGTACAAAAAAAGGGTTTTGGTTTTGTTTTTAAAAAGGCGGGGGAGATTAATTGACCTGATCCAACAAAACATCCCTTCTCATATAGGTTTACTCTGGCATATGCATGAAAATTGCTGATGGATCTCAAAACCAAAACTGGCTGACTTTTACACATAAATGGAAGATGAACATTCTTGCTTAATGGTTTAAAAAGAAATCAGCCAAACTACAGTGCCTACATCCTTGAGAGATGGTCTTAATAAAAAGTGAGCTATAGCTAAACTCTGCCTGCACATGAGAATGGCATCAAATTATTACTACCAAAGGAACTGTGCCTTCGAAAAAGCAATTTTAAACTTTCTTTCAATTTTAAAGCTACAGAATATCAGGAACAGAGCTGAGAATGGCTGCTGTTTGCCTCTTGTGAAAATGAATAATTCAAAGATTTCTACAATTCTGCCACTCTTGCTATGCTGCAGACTTTGATTGGATTTTCCTACTTGGGGCTGGCCAGAGAATTCCAGAATGCAGAGGAGTCCCAGATCCCTTCCTACCTATGTCCAGCTTTTGTTCCGCTCCTTTGAAGCAAAACCTTCTCGAAGTTGGTTGAAAAAAATATCAGGCAGAAAGAAGTGGCCACGAGTCACTTCTTTTCTAAGGAGTCAAGTCCTCACCACAACAGGTGACAGCACTACCCAAGTTTGACGGATTTTTTTTTTTAAAAAAATACTAAAATAGAGTCTGCTTGGATGGGAAACCACCAAGAAGTCCAAGGAGGTGGATTAGTCTGGAAAGTCAAATACATGCACACCCGTATAGACATATAGACGACAGCAATGATAAAGTACTGTACTGTACTGTACTTCTGTACTGTCTCAAAGGTGCTTTTTCAAAAGGCAACTGAACTTTCATTGTTTCCCCTCAAAGACATTTTGCTTCTCATCCAAGAAGCTTCTTCAGTTCTTCAGTTCAGAACTGAAGAAGCTTCTTGGATGTGAAGCGAAATGTCTTCAAGGAAAAACCAAGAAGGTCCAGTTGCCTTTTGAAAAAGCACCTTTGGGACAACCATGACCTGGATGACTGAGAATCTCTGTACAGTTGCCAAGAAAACTGCATAGATAGGTTCACCTGGTCCATAGAAGTTGAACTTGAGTCATTTTTTTTCTGTTCACTACTTGAACAAGTAGTGTGAGAAATTTGTTATAGTTCAGGGGTAGGCAACCTTGGCTCTTTTATGACTCGTGGGCTTCAACACCCAGAGTTGGCTCAGGAATTCTGGGAGTTGAAGCCCACGAGTCATAAAAGAGCCAAGGTTGCCTACCCCTGTTATAGTTGAATCCTTCCCCACCAGATAGCAGATAGCTTTTGCATTCTATTTACTTCGTAGGGATTCCAGAGATTAGATTGAAAAGATAAGTATGTTCTTCCCTTCCCATCCCATCTTATTGTGTCTTTTGATCTTTCAGCCATCAGGCTCCCTGGGACACAGACTCACTTGTCAAAATGATGGATTGAGATGGTGGGATGGAAGCTTCACCATCATGGCCAACTTGACTTATTTGACCGTAACTGCAGACACCCCAAAGGTTCATGATATCCATGATTGTTTATGATCATAGGCAAAGAAAATGCATGACCCTGGCCAACATCACTGGACCAAGTTTCCCATAATCCTCAGCCTGAATGGCCAAGGAAGATAGAAGGAGTACTCTAGCCACATTTGGAGGGTCAACAGTTGCCTGGTCCTGACATATATATTAATAGGGGTCTGCTTGATACCCGCATTCAAGAATTTAGACAGTGTAGTTTTCGTTCTCCTTGTGTGTGGCAGAGAGGGAACATGGGTTTTGGAGTGGAAATCCATAACTCTTTCTCCGGTTAAAACTGGATGGCAAAACCTGAAGCATCTTGTGAGTCCACTGATCCATGAGTAGTTAGGGGAATGCTACAACTGTCCTGCCTAGACGGATGAATGAAGAAATATCCATCCATCCATCTATCCCTGATTCTCTTTTACACACAAATGCAACAGGTTACAATTCTCATCTAACCTTGTCTGACCTTGAACAAGTGTGAAAATCAGTTCCTTGTTGGGATACTCCCAGGAGAGTCCAGGCTCAACCAGGAACCATCTCCAGAAGAAAGCAGGAACAAACTGGTTCTCCCTTGCTGCAAGAATCCCTTTATGATAGGTTACCTCAAAGCAGGGTTACCTTTGTTATATTATTCAAAGAGTAAGAGAGTTCATTGCCTCGTCACAGTCAAACTTGTGTTATCGCTACTTCCTGGAATAACTCTCCAGGATTCCCCAAAAAATTCTTCCCTGCAGCCTGAATGACTGATCCTGCCAATTACTCAGGGAGACAGGGAGGAAGGAAGGAAGGAAGGAAGGAGAGTGAAAGAAGAAGGGAGGGAAGGAAGGAAGGAAGGAAGGAGAGTGAAAGAAGAAGGGAGGGAGGGAGGGAGGAGAGTGAAAGAAGAAGGGAGGGAGGGAGACAGGGAGGAAGGAAGAAAGAAAGGTAAAGCCTCTGTTCACCTTCTCTGTCTGAAAAATGCATCTGAAAACAGAATTGTTAAGCTCATGACTTTTTTTTAAGACCCCACCAGGTTTTCTTCTCTAGGACATTGGGAAATGTTCTCCTGTGCAGGCAAGCATGAAATTCCCCCTTTGTCCCCTTTGTTCCCAATCAAGGATTTAAAAAAAAAAAAAAGAATTTTATGATCCAGGAGGTTGGAATGGCTGACAACAATGAGGAGGATAAAATGAATTAAAATCCAAGAAAAAATAGATTTTTTAAAGACTCCTTCTGATAATAATAGAATAGTTCTTTAAGTCCCTTTGCTTGTGGGAGACAAATCACAGAAGCTGCAACTCACGCTAAACTTATAGGGAAGTTAAATATTCATTTTGCAAACATCTCTTTAGCGGTGCTTATTCCCTGGCCCTTAATGAGTTAGTTGCCTTAAGAGTTAGTTGCTTTAGTTTAGAGTCAACCTCTTTAGTCCATAAACTGCAAAGCAAGTTGCAAAGCCAGCCACACACACACACATGCACAAACACTCCCCAACCCACAGATAATTAGTGCCAAAATAGATGAATGAGAAACTAACAGTAAAAGCCATTAAAAAAAAAATAATTTAAAAAAAAATCTGACTCACCGGTAAAGCAAAACGCCTTCAGGTCTTTTAAGATCTCTAGTGGCTTTACATATTCTTCTCAGGGATAAAAGTGGGAGGGGGGCCCTTCTTGTTAGCTTCCTCCTCTCCCCATCGTAAATGCAGATTGCTGAGCATCTGAAAGCCTTCTGCAATTTTTAAATGTCTGGGTGATTTTTTTTAAGCTCCACCCACTCCATCTATTGAATAAATGTAGCATTTTCCTGGGAAACGTCAGGTTTCCCTGCTTCAGCCTCCCTTGTGAAACTGAGCAGAACCTTTGACACTCATTCCAAGCATCACACACACACACACACACGCAAACACACAATCCTCCCCCCCATGAACCCTCCCCTCTGGTGCACGGTGAAGCTTCCTTATCCATTCCCTGTGTAGTGGGGACTGAAATTGCAGTTTTGCACAAAACGGTCACACCCTTCTAACTCTGGATTTATGAATGCAAAGGACGAACACGCAAGGCTGAGCTGAGAAAACAGCTTGTGGGTTTCAAACATAAACGAAAAATGAATCACTTGCAATCAGCACTCAAGTGACAGGAGAATCTAAGTAATCGGTAGCTAATCACGGGACAGAAATCAGAAATCAACTACTATAAGCAGAAGTTTCTCCTCACAGACAGTACAAAGGCTCCCCTAGGAGTCGTTCACATATTCAGTTGTTCAGCGTTGAGAAGACAGGATGAGAGGCAGAGGATCTGGACCAGTGGTTCTTAACCTTTTTAATGCCGCGACCCCAACCGGTCGTAAGTCGAGGACTAAACCGGTCGTAAGTCGAGGACTACCCAACCGGTCGTAAGTCGAGGACTTTCCCTGCCCCGGAGCGCCGCGCATGCGTGGTTCCGCCCCCTGCGCCGGCCGAGGTGTAGCTGGCAAGCGGCAGAGACGGAGCAGGCTGACCACCAGCTGGCCCAGCCCAAGGGAGGTAAGGCACCCACCGGAAAAGGGAAAAAAAAATGGTGGACAAAAAAAATGGCGGACAAAAAAAATGGCGGACAGCCTTGCTTAGCGACCCCAATGAAATGGTTGATCGACCCCAAATGGGGTCCCGACCCACAGGTTGAGAACCACTGATCTGGACAGTGGTCCTACTGACACAGGCTACCTGTGGCACGACACACAGAGGACTGGCTGTTCACTACTGGGTGTTCACTACTTGGCCATAGCAGGGCCAAATGGTGACATCGCCCATGGATGGAATGGCGCCCCTCCCTTCTGACACCCTAATGTGGCTGCTTTCAAAAGGCAAATTGTCTGAACGCAGACTCATCCAACGATGGGCATGCGTCTGCAAATCAAAGTTATCTTAATTATTTTCTGGGAAGAAAGATGCAACTGAAATAAAATTATCTGTCATGATAGTCAGTCCAGATGTTGCTGGGGCTTTCTGCCCCCTCTTCCAAGACCGTTTTTGTACAGTGTGCGTGACAAGCGTTAGCCTTTCCTAGTGCAAAGGCACTAGTTGTGATTTCTTGACACAACCATAAATGTCCCTTGGCACACAAGAAATGGCTTACATTGGAAAGAGCCCCAAAGCTGAAGCATCCCGAACAATGAAAACAAGTCAGGATTCTTTTTGCACTCCACGGAGATGTTCCGTCTTAATGACTACATTCCCACAGCTTGCCTAACTCGGTTATTGAAGTGACACGTCTTCTGGGTTTATGCCATAGCCTGGACAAACAGCCTGAGTTCACACCATATGTGCACATTCATAGACAGACACAAAATAATCCAAGGTGATGATTAACTGAGCTTAGTAAGTTTTCACCTGCCCGGGTTAAGAGGGTTGTGTGAACTTATACAATCCAAGCCTGCCTTCCTTCCTTCCTTCCTTCCTTCCTTCCTTCCTTCCTTCCTTCCTTCCTTCCCTCCCTCCTTTCCTCCCTCCCTCCTTCCTTCCTTCCTTCCCTCCCTCCCTTCTTCTTTCACTCTCCTTCCTTCCTTCCTTCCTCCCTGTCTCCCTCCCTCCCTTCTTCTTTCACTCTCCTCCCTCCCTTCCTTCTTCTTTCACTCTCCTTCCTTCTCTCCCTCCCTTCTTCTTTCACTCTCCTTTCTTCCTTCCTTCCTCCCTGTCTCCCTCCCTCCCTTCTTCTTTCACTTGCCTCCCTCCCTTCTTCTTTTACTTTCCTTCCTTCCCTCCCTCCCTTCTTCTTTCACTCTCCTTCCTTCCTTCCTTCCTTCCT
>NW_015390148.1:44442-45766 GCF_001527695.2 Protobothrops mucrosquamatus
TCCTTCCTTCCTTCCTTCCTTCCTTCCTTCCTTCCTTCCTTCCCTCCCTCCTTGGGGTTCCCAGGGCCTGTCCCCCGCCCCCTCCAAGCTTTGTTGCCACCATTCCCGTGATCAGAGCAGGGAAACTGCCTAATCCCCCCCAGGTTGCCTTGGCAGCTCCAGTCTTGGCCCTGAAAAGGTTGTAAGTGGGACCCCCACCCCTTTCCGGGTTTCTTTTCTTCTTAGCCTGGCAGAAGCCAGACTTTTAAGAGGGTCTCAGAGCGGAAGGGGTAAAAGTAGTGAAGATTAGAGGAAAAAGGTGAGGAATGGGTTTGCTGCCTCGTCAGAGTTCCGGGTTGCAGGTACAGTCAGCGTCTCCATCTGTATGTGTGTGGGGGAGGTCTGGCTAAGGGGGTGTGTGTGTGTGTCTACAGGGCAGTGTGAAAAACGGCAACACTCTGTTAAAAAGGGTGGGGTGGGGGGGGCTCTAAGAAGCAGGGCATGGGGCTGAGCGCAGCGAATAAGCAGGCACTGCAGAGGACCTGAAGGAATAGAACAGAACAGAGCTGGAAGGGACCTTGGAGGTCTTCTAGTCCAGCCCCCTGCTCGAGCAGGAGAACCTAGACCATTTTTAGACAAACGACTGTCCAGTCTCTTCTTAAAAACCTCCAGTCATGGAGCGCCCACGATTTCTACAAGCTCGGTGGGATCCACAAAGCAAGGAGCTCTCACAAAGGCGGATCCCCCTTCCTTGCTTCGGTCGCCAGCTCTTTCTCTCCCGGGCGCCCAAGGAGGCTGCGGGCTTCCCCGTCGCGTCTCCTGGGGGAGGAAGGGGTGTGTGTGCGTGTGTGTGTGTGCAGCGATCAGCCGTCAGTTTCCATGGGAAATTGACACCCGCCAGGTCAGCGACCCGTGTCTCCCGGTCGCTTGCAGCCGCTCCGGGTCTTGGGGCGCCTGGATGCGGGGGAGAGCAGGCGGGCACCGATCCCCCCCCCGGCCCAGTTCTCGAAGTCCAGCTGGATGGGCGCCTGCCTCCCCAGCCTCCCGGGAGAAGGGAGGTGGGAATGTTTCCCGGCCGGTCCTCCCCCCCCCCAACCTCAGCCTGGACAAACAGCCTGAGTTCACACCATATGTGCACATTCATAGACAGACACAAAATAATCCAAGGTGATGATTAACTGAGCTTAGCAAGATTTCACCTGCCCGGGTTAAGAGGGTTGTGTGAACTTATACAATCCAAACCTTCCTTCCTTCCCTCCCTCCCTCCCTCCTTTCCTCTCTCTCTCCTTCCTTCCTTCCTTCCCTCCCTCCCTTCTTCTTTCACTCTCCTTCCTTCCTTCCTTCC
>NW_015390148.1:46818-49318 GCF_001527695.2 Protobothrops mucrosquamatus
TTTTCCTTGAAGACGTTTCGTTTCTCATCCAAGAAGCTTCTTCAGCTCTGACTGGACCAGCTGTCTTCAAGGAGTATAAATCTTTCCATTCCCCCACCACCCAGTCAGAGCTGAAGAAGCTTCTTGGATGAGAAGCGAGAAGTCTTCAAAGAAAAAAACAAAGAGAGTCCAGTTGCCTTTTGGAAAAAAAAAAAAAAAACCTTTGGGACTCACTTCTTGGCCTTAAAAAATTTGCACACTGCTTAGAAGCAGGGCTTTTCAACCTTTTCACCCATTGTACCACCAGTCGCCTAGCAAGGTGTCAAAAACTTGATGACCAAAAAGAAAAAAGTGATAAAGTACAGGAAGTCCTCGGCTTATAACAATTCGCTTAGTGACTGTTCAAAGTTACAATGCCACTGAAAAAAGTGCCCCCCAAGCCACAGCCGAGCAAGACACCTGCCTGCCCACCCGGCGGCGGTCTTCCTCCTGTCCGAGGTTTTCATTGTTGTGAGCATTTCTGTTGAGGATTGACAGCGGGGGTGGGGTGGGGGTGTTTGGTTTTTATTCCCCCCGTCTGCTGGATGGTTGCAGAAGGTTTTGGTCCCTTCACATGACCCTGGGACACTGTGACCATCATAAATATGAATCAGTGGCCAAGCATCTGAATGTAAATCACAAGACCCTGGAGATGCTGCAACATTCCAGCTGATTGATGCTTCTTCTGGGCTCAGCAGAAGCGCCAGGATCAGCGCTGAGCTCCAGCTGGAAACTGGCGCTGATCCTGGCACTTCCGCTGAGCCCTGACAGCCCCGAAGAAGTGCTGATCCTGGGGCTTCCGCTGAGCCCTGACAGCCCTGCAGCTCCAGCCATCTCTCGCTCAGGCTTGTGCGGTGCTGCCACCGGTTCAGCTCATTCCCCTCCCCCACTACCACTTTTCTGGGATGGTCGCGTACCACCTGCCAGGTGCCAATGTACCACAGGTGGTACCCGTATCACTGGTTGAAAAGCCCTGGCTTAGAGTCTTTTGAGCGAAGCAATGGGGAGATGAAATAAACAAATGAGATCACAAAAGATTTACATGTGCGGGATTCAAAACACTGAGGCGGGAGGCGTTTTTCACTCACCAAGGTTGGATCGTAGCAGCAGATGCCAGCTTCTTCCTTCCTGGTAGGGAAATCTTTTCTTTCAGCCACTCTTCAAGGGTGAGAGTTCGTAAAAACATGGCTTTTCTGCTGGATTTTGGGTCGGGGGTCTTTCCTGCTTGCCTGCTTGATATAATCAGGGGTCGCTGGCTCCTTTAGGGAAGGGAAGGGAGACAGTCGTCCTTCTCCCCCTTCCCTCAGGGGTCAATAAATGGGTGAACTGGGCCCATGGAGAAACAAATACCCACAAGTACCATTCACTTCCAATGATTGTAATCAAGCAGTTTTGTGTATTGTATTGTGTGTGTGCCTTTAAGTTGCTTTGAGCCCTGGTTGCTGCCTGGAGAAGACCCTGGAAGTGTCCTCAGCAAGATTTTAGAAGTGTTTTGTCCTCACCTTCTTCTTCTTGAAGGTGAGACAGAGGGACGGGCTCATGGTCACCAAGGGTGGGAATGGCCATGGGAACCTGGGCAAAGAAATGCTGCCTAGGGAATGGTTCAGGAAGAGACCCCATCTAGAGCAGGGGTCTTCAAACTTGGCCCTTTTATGACTTGTGGACTTCAACTCCCAGAATTCATCAGCCAGCATGCCTGGCTGAGAAATTCTGGGAGTTGAAGTCCACAAGTCATGAAAGGGCCAAGTTTGAAGACCTCTGACATAGAGAGTGGGCAGGCACAAGGCTCACAAGAGACCCCCCCCCAGTTTCTTGGGCTGTAAAGAAAATGTCTGTGGGGGGGGGATTGTACTTTTAGACTTGCGAGATTGTTGGCCTCACAGGATGAGCCAGATCGGAATCACAGAGTTAAGTCTACTTTATTGTAAGTTACATAGACAGAATCTTGCAAATCTGAAAGTACAATCCTCCCCCCCACACACACACTTTGCAGCCTGAGAAGCTAGGGAGGGTCTCTTGTGGGTCTCTTGACCTGACCGCTATCCAGTTGAGGCTGTGCTGTCACTTAATTGACTGTTCCACATGGGCATATCCTGTCTAGATACAGTATAAAAATTTTGAATTTCCCATTCATGACCCACATAAAAACAGGCATTAAAATGGCTAAGGCTTATGTCTGAATTTAATTATTGAACTATTAAAGAGTTTTAAAGTTTAAGTTGAAGTTATCAAAAGCCTTAGTAAGTCCTGACTTAGAATATTGCATCCAGTTTTGGTCACCATATTATAGAAAAGATGTTGAGACTCTGGAAAGTACAGAAAAGAGCAACAAAGATGATTAGAGGACTGAGACAAAACGTATGAAGGATGGTTGCAGGAATTGGTTATGCCTAGTTTAATGAAGAGAAGAACAAGGGGTGACATGATAGCAGTGGTCCTGAGATACTTCTCAGGGGCTGCCACAAAGAAGAGGGAGTCAAGC
>NW_015390148.1:54318-55494 GCF_001527695.2 Protobothrops mucrosquamatus
GAGGTGACCTGCTAGCAGTATTCCAATATTTGAGAGGCTGCCACAAAGAAGAGGGGGTTCAACCTATTCTCTAAAGCACCTGAAGGCAAGACAAAAAACAATGGATGGAAACTCATCAAGGAGAGAAGCAACCTAGAACTAAGGAGAAATTTCTTAACACTGAGAACAACCAATCAGTGCAATGGCTTGCCTTCAGAAGTTATGGGTGCTCCATCACTGGAGGTTCTCAAGAAGAGATTGGACAGCCATTTGTCTGAAATGTTATAGGGTCTCCTGCTCGAGCAGGGGGTTGGACTAGAGGACCTCCGATGTCCTTTTCAATCCTGTTATTCTATGTCTATGTATGGCAGACGGTGCAAAGTTGCCCTTATATCAAGAATGCACATCCTGTTGATTGATTGATTATTTATTTATTTAACATATGGCATATCATACATGGACTTGCAATATAAACATTTCTCCTAGATCAGGGCTTTTCAACCAGTGATACGGGTACCACCTATGGTACATTGGCACCTGGCAGGTGGTATGCGACCATCCCAGAAAAGTGGTAGTGGGGGAGGGGAATGAGCTGAACCGGTGGCAGCACTGCACAAGCCTGAGCAAGAGATGGCTGGAACTGCAGGGCTGTCAGGGCTCAGCGGAAGCGCCAGGATCAGCGCTTCTTCGAGGCTGTCAGGGCTCAGTGGAAGCATCAGGATCAGCGCCAGGCTCCAGCTGGAGCTTGGCGCTGATCCTGGCGCTTCTGCTGAGCCCAGAAGAAATGCCGATCAGTTGGAATGTTGCAGCATCTCCAGGGTCTTGTGATTTACATTCAGATGCTTGGCAACTGATTCAGAGAGGGCACGCAACTTGGGAGTCCTCCTGGATTCACGGCTGACATTGGAAGATCACTTGTCGGCCGTGACCAGGGGGGCGTTTTATCAGGTTCGCCTGATACACCAGTTGCGGCCTTTTCTGGACCGGGACGCCTTGCACACAGTCACTCAGGCTCTCGTCACCTCCCGCCTGGACTACTGCAATGCTCTCTACATGGGGCTCCCCTTGAGGAGCATCCGGAGGCTCCAGCTAGTCCAGAATGCGGCCGCGCGGGCGGTGTTGGGAGGGACTCGTCGCTCCCATATAACACCGCTTTTGCGTGAGCTGCACTGGCTGCCGGTGGCCTTCCGGGTGCGC
>NW_015390148.1:56413-67748 GCF_001527695.2 Protobothrops mucrosquamatus
CAAGCGGGATTGGCCTAGGGGGGGATTTTATAGGGATTTTAAAGGGATTTTATAATTTTTCTAATACAGGTTATTTAATATATATTTTAATTTGGCTTTTAGATATTTATTGTATAGCTCTGTTTTTACTTACCTGTAAGCCGCCCTGAGTCCCTCGGGAGAAGGGCGGGGTATAAATTAAAGTAATAATAATAATAATTTATGACGGTCACAGTGTCCCAGGGTCATGTGAAGTGACCAAAACCTGCTGCAACCACCCAGCAGACGGGGGGGAATAAAAACCAAACACCCCCCACCCCACCCCCGCTGCCAATCCTCAACAGAAATTCTCACAACAATGGAAACCTCGGACAGGAGGAAGAGCGCCGCCGGGCGGGCAGGCAGGTGTCTTGCTCGGCTGTGGCTTGGGGGGCACTTTTTTCAGTGCCATTGTAACTTCGAACAGTCACTAAGTGAACTGTTGTAAGTCAAGGACTACCTGTAATTCATCACTTTTTTCTTTTTTTTTGGTCATCAAGTTTTTGACACCTTGCTAGGTGACTGGTGGTACTCGGATATTGCCATATCCTAAAAGTGGTACAATGGGTGAAAAGGTTGAAAAGCCCTGTCCTAGATTGAAAAAACAAAATAAATATTGTTGTTTACTTCTGATATACTACCTAGTACAATACTGTAGTCATATAGATTGGTCTGAATCTAACATTGCAACACTCCTCATTAGCAGACGTCCCTAAGAAATCTCTAAGAGAATTGTTAAAATTTGCCCCATTACAATTGCTACAGAAGTTAATGGATTTAGACTTCTTAGAACAGGAGTACCTGGTTATTTGGTTGTTAGTTAGCCAGTTATCAAATCAAATCTTTATTACAGTCATCAGCCTGCATAGGTTAGTTAGTTAGAGCTGTGCAATGCTATTCCTGTCTAACATTTTATAATTGCTGTTTATGTATAAAATATTTTATCTCATCCTATTTGATTTTAATCTATTCTACCTGTGATTTTATTGCCTTTGTTCTTTCTCCTAATCCTTAACAGTTGCACAAAAATGTTGTTTTTATAACATTTTGACTGGCCTTTGACTGGAAATTCAATCAATCAATTAATTAGCCAGCCCTTCAGTATTATCTGGTCCTCACAATAGTTTTCATTCCTTTTTCCATTAAAATCATTTAAATCAAGTGCAGGCAAGCAGCCTGCTAGTGCTCATGTTAGTCTCCCATCCCATTAACTGGCAGCATAACATGGGTTTCACTGCAAGGTGAAGGGGACTGAGTCACAGTATGGAAATGTAAATGGAAGCTTTCAGGTCAAAATGGCCTGGTTGAAAGGGATGATGAAGAACAACGACAGTCAACAACCTGTAAAAGGAATTGGGTTTTTCAGCTCTTGACTCTTAATAATTAGATTTTCCATGGTCCCTGCAGGGAAATCCGGATTAGGTTGTTCCATGCTGGGCTGAAAGTCAAGGTATTTTAGGATTTGAAACATTGAGTTGTGGTAGCAGCCATTAAGATGAGTGGGCAACTGATGGTAGGCAAGGGAAGATGGATGAACAAGGCTGGAGTGACATATAGAAAACCAGAATAACAGAGTTGGAAGGAACCATGGAGGTCTTCTAGCCCAACTGCCTGCTCAAGATAAGAATCTTATTACCATTCCAGATAACTGGCTGTCCAGACTCTTCTTAAAAGTCTCCAGTTATGAAACACCCACAACTTCTGAAGGCAAGCTGTTCCACTGGTTAATTGTTCTCACTGTTAGGAAATTTCTCCTTAGTTCTAGGTTGCTTCTCTCGGTTAGTTTCCATCCATTGTTTTTTGTCTTGTTTTCTGGCAATTTCGAAAGTAAGTTGACCCCCTCTTCTTTGTGGCAGTCCCTCAAATATTGGAATACTACTAGTAGGTCATCCCTAGTCCTTTTTACTAGACTAGACATACCCAATTCTTGCAAAGATTTTATCCTGAACTCGTCTAGAATGGATAGGTGTTCTCTTACTGTTTTCTTGCCTATTTTGGTATCCCTAATCTGTCTTTTAAGGTACAGTTTTTGATAGGATGAACTGTTTCCCTCCCACCTTTTGAATAAAGGCAGAAGCAAAGAATGAACTAAGCAGTTCCTCTTTCTCCCTGTTGCCTGTCACCTCCTTGCCATCTTCTCCCATTAGTATACCAATTGTTTCTTTGACTTTTTCCCTTGTTTCTTACATGATGAAATAAACTTTTTAAATTATTTTTTGCTTTTGTTGCACGTCTTAGTTCATTCTGAGCCTTAGCTTTCCTGAACTTCATCTTTACAGATTCGGGCTATGTGCTGGTATTCTGCTTTAGTTATGTGTCCCTTGTTCTTTGTCATCTTCTGTTATTTTGTTTCTGCTATTGTAGCCTTCTATTCTGGGGCAATAAAAAATTAGGTCTGGACCTTCTGAGTTTCAAATATTTCCCATCCAGCCATCTTTCTGAAGGCTGCTCCTGCTCAGCTCCTGCCTCTCCTCTTAACGAGATGACTCTCACCTTCTGGGCATCTTCTGGGCTCAATCTGTAGCTGCTCAGCTTATCTGGACCTTTCTTAAGGGTGGTGCCCAGAACTGAAAACTGGACTCGAGATCTTGAGATGGATCTGAGGCAATAAAGGATAGAATGGAATTAGGTTTACCTGTGAAATCTCTACAGAAAGTTTTTCTCTCTGTCTCTTCCTCTTTTTCCCCTGAGTACGTTCTCCAAGGTGCTGATTCTTTCATGAGTTTTCTTAAATGGCTCTTCCTGCAGACTTCACTTTCATGTGAATTGAATCAGAATCAATCTTTATTACCGTCAACGTCCAGCGCAAAAGGTAAACATTAAAATAAATACATTCTCTAGAAATTATTGGAAAATAACTAAGCAAAGTAATCTTCAGTTCTTCAGGTGTTTTTTCCTTATTATCATTGCTGCAGCACAAAATTTTGCTACTGCGTGAGTAGTAGCTGGATTTGAATCCTGAAGGAGATGGTTCACATAGAAGTTATCTGATCTCCCTAGAAATCTCTCTAATAGGGGAAGAATATACGTTGATCTGATGTCCGTGTAGAACTTGCAGGTGTCAGTTGATCTTTCTCTTTCTCTTTCTCATTCTCACACATATGATTGAAGCACTGCATCATAGATTTTTTAATTCCGGTTTGAGATTTTTGTAGACGAGGCTTCACACATTTTAAAAAACAAACCTTTACATAAAAAAAATATGAGAGGGGCGATATTTTAATGATGGCCAGAAAAGCATATTTTAAGCCCTAGCATGTTTCTAAAGATGTGAATTTGTTCCAGTTTTGGAGCACAAAGGATAAAGGTGAAGTTGACTTCTGAATTATAACGGTAATATTTTCTCTGAGAGAGAGGAATGCAAAAGTTACTCATATGTGAAGAAAAGCTAGAGCTTATTCTGGAGTGCATTGGACCAATACAATATTTATTCCAATGTTTTAACATTTCATATGGGAAGCTCATCCGAGGTAGAAGAGAAGGAAACAGTTTTTCATAATCACGGCAGAAAAGGAGTCAGTGGGTACCAACAAAATATGAGAAACAACAAGAGTTATGCTAACATCGAAGAATTGGTGGAAGAGGACCATTAAAGGCAGAGTGCAAAAGGAGGAAGAAAAGGAAACGTGAATGACGAAAATTAAAATATTTTTTTAAAATTATTTTAAATAATTAAATTGAATTGTTGAATTGTCCCACAGCAAGTTGCCCCATGGCAAGTTGTCCTAGTCCGTCTACAACAGACATGTCAAACACAAGGATGCGGCCCGTGAAGTGGTTTCATGTGGCCCGCGAAGCCATCCTGGAAACAGTGAGGGAATGGCCCCCTCTGCCTTGGCCCTGGCCCAGGCCGGCCAGGAACCAATGTACAATTTTGTGGTGGCCATCTATGCTGAAACGCATTTAGTCTTAGTTCCATAAGCCACCCCCCTGCATGGGCTGAGAGGAACAGCAAGGCTCCTCCAGTGGACCATGCCTTGGCGCTTGCCCCGGTCCCACGCCCTTCTGCCAGAGACCCTAAGATCTGTCCCACTCCTGCCCAGGCTCCCACAGTCACCCTTGATGCGAATGATGTAGAGCTGCCATGCCCACCCAGTAGGCCGCACCCACCCAGCCCCCCAAGGGCAACTGCAATGCTGATGCATCCCTCAATGAAATTGAGTTTGACACCCCTGGTCTACCAGGATGGGGCAGTGGGGGGGGAGAAGATTAATAAACCTGTAGAAACTGGGGGAAGGTATGAGTTGACCCCAAGATAACCACCTGTCTCAATCAGTACTGATTGGGGTGCCCAGGAGACAGGCGGTGCTCAGTAAATCATATTTTATGAACCAACCATGAACATTTCTTAAAGGGGGTGAGAAGGGGCAGGAAGAGAGCGGGGAGCGAGAGACATCACATCCTCTTGGAGGATGAGTGAAGAACATCCTTGGATTCCACTCCTATGGTAAGCTTTTTCCAATTTAAGGAGCACAAGCGAGTCAGAAGGGAGTGACTTATCACCACAATGTCCTGCTAGAACATGAATCGAATCCAAAACCATTTAGTCAATGGCTTTAAAGTGCTTCAATTGCATTGAGTCAGCCTCTTTATGCTTCTCCACAGCTTTTGGCCATTGTGAAATATTTTTATTTTCAGGCTTCATTTCTGCAAAATGGCCAAGCGAAGAGACTCAACTTTATCGTTATTTTCTTACTGTCTTCTTGAGAAAAGCAGCTTGGAAGAGAAAAGGGCAGAGGCTTAGCCCTCTCCTGCATCGACTGTCACCAAGCTAGGAAATAAAAGAAAGGAAACTGCCTTTTCCTGAGTCAAAAGACTCTCTTCTAGCTTAGTGTTTTCTGCATGATATAAATCAATCAATCAGAATAGAGCTGGAAGGAACCTTAGAGGTCTTCTAGTCCAACCCTCTGCTTAAGCAGGAGACCCTATACTGTTCCATACAGGTGGCTGTCCAGTCTCTTCTTAAAAGCCTCCAATGATGGAGCACCCACAACTTCTGGAGGCAAGCTGTTCCACTGGTTAATTGTCCTCACTATTAGGAAGTTTCTCCTTTGTTCTAGGTTGCTTCTCTCCTTGATTAGTGTCCATCTATTGTTTCTTGTCCTGCCCTCTGGTGCTTTGTCAAGAAACAAATGGAAGTATACAGTGCTTTTTTTGTAAAAACAAAAAAAGGTGCTGGAACTCATGCACAGCTCCGGCTCCAATCAAAAGCCCTTTATAGAGCGGGGGGGGGGGGGAGAGAGAAACCACTTTAGGGAGCTTCCGAGGTGCAGATCACGTGAGCAGCATCAGCTGATGGACGCCATTGATGCGGCTTTCAAGAGGGCGCTTGTTCAGAGCCGGCATGTCTTCTGCTACCTCGTCCTCCTCTGCCTCTGTACTCTAGAAAGAGTACAGAGAAGAGCAACAAAGATGATTAGGGGACTGGAGACTAAAACATATAAGGAACAGTTGCTGGAATTGGGTATGTCTAGTTTAACGAACAGAAGGATGAGGGGGGACATGATAGCAGTGTTCCAATATCTCAGGGGCTGCCCCAAAGAAGAGGGAGTCAAGCTATTCTCCAAGGCGCCTGAAGGCAGGACAAGAAGCAATGGATGGAAACTAACCAAGGAGAGAAGCAATCTAGAACTAAGGAGAAACTTCCTGACAGTTAGAACAATTAACCAGTGGAACAACCTGCCTCCAGAAGCGGTGAATGCTCCAACACTGGAAGTTTTTAAGAAGAGACTGGACAGCCATTTGTCTGAAAAGGTATAGGGTTTCCTGCCTGAGCAGGGCGTGGACTAGATGACCTCAAAGGTCCATTCCAACTTTATATTATTATTATTATTATTATTATTATTATTATTATTATTATTATTATTATTATTATTACATAGAGGCTTCCTCCAGAGCCAGAGTGACCAAGGCAGTGGCGGTGCTGCTGCTTTGGGAGTGCTCCTGGTCCCTCGAAGAGATTTGCTCCAGGAGCCACTCCTGGTCCCTAGTGGCCAACACGGGGGTGAGGGCAGGCGGTGGCGGCAGGGGGAGACCCATGAACCAAGGCATAGAAGAGGATCTGCTTTCAGGGCCATGGGAGTGTTTCCGGGTCGACCTTCGATGCCCCCAATTTCCCCGGGCAGCTTCCTTTCACCAAGCCAGAGCTTTACAGGTAGTCCTCGAGTTACGAGTGTAATGGAGCCTGCCCATTACACTCGTAACTCGAACACTCATAGAGTGAATCTCGCTCCTTTAGCGAGATCGCTCTGTTGCTCATTAAAATGAACGCGGCTTGTTAAGTAAACATGAGGTATCTCAGGGTGGGGGAGGCTATGGAGGGCCTATTGATGGAACAGGCCCCCAAGGTCTCCCCGATCCACTAAGATACCTCATGCTTCCCCCTCCCTTCCTGCCACATGGGACTCACCTGGAAAAGGTCTGTCTCCTCTCTGCCGCGGTTCTTGCTGCCGCTCCAATCTGAAGCCAGGGGATGCGTCCACAGCCCCCCGTGGCCCGATCCGGGCTCTGGAGGCCTGGAAAAGACCTCTGCCGCCTGGATCCATGGCTGCAGAGCGATTTTGCGGCCCTCCTGCGGCCCGATCCAGGCTCCGGAAGCCTTTTCCAAGTCTCTGGAGCCTGAATCCATGGCCGTGGAGTGATTTTGCGCTCCCTCCCAGTGGCCCCATCCAGGCTTCGGAGGCCTGGAAAAGACCTCCGGAACCTGGATCCATGGCTGTGGAGCGATTTTGCAGCCCTCCTGCGGCCCAATCTGGGCTCTGAAGGCCTGGAAAAGACCTCTGGAGCCCGGAGCGATTGTACGGCCCCCAGTGGCCAGATCTGGGCTCTGGAGGCCTGGAAAAGGCTTCCGGAGCCCGGATTGGGATGCAAGGGGGGTGCTAAATCGCTCCGCAGCCATGGATCTGGGCTCCAGAGGCTTGGAAAAGGTGAATCCCGTGTGGCAGGAAGGGAGGGGGAAGCATGAGAGCGTTTAGCGAATGCTCGGGGATTACCTGTACTCGCACTGGCAGCTTAGAAGGAACCGGTTCTTCCATTCAAAAAAAGGTGCCAGAACGCCGTTCCGTGCGTTCTATGACAAAAAAAGCACTGGAAGTATCACATCTTTCTTTGGCCAAAAATGTATCCCACCCCCATCCATCCACTTCTTCATAAGATGTGAATTTGAAAAACAGTGTTACAAATGGAGAGCTCTGTTAAAAAATAGAGAACTTACACTGATGAAATGTATTACTAAAAGTCTTTCCTGGGAAAATGTATATAACAAAAAACAGTTTCAGAGAAATGGAACAATACATCAGCCCCCATAATATAGTAAAGCAATATCTGTGACTAGATATTCAGTGCAGGTAATTCCTCCATAACTTGCTATTAAAGTGCACTTTTGAAGGCACCAGGGGGGGGGAAAGTATTAACTACATAGGAAATGATCATATGGATTGCATTACTAAGTATTTTTACTTACATGTAGACAGCATTCATTTTGGAGAGAGTAATCTTTTTTGTTCACGATTTTCCTTAATACAAGGAACGCTGCATGCAATTTATTATTTAGAAATTTTAGAAATTGCTCCTGTGCATTAAGATTCTGATGGCATATCTCATCCCAATATAGAGATATGCCACCTCTTTTCAATACAAAAGAAATCACACCCCCATAGAACACTTTTTTTAAAAAAATTGCATCAATCTTTTAAAATTACGGGTAGTCCTCGGGTTATACGATGGCAATTGCTAACTGATGCAGTTGTACAGCATGATGTCATGTACCCACATTGATTAATGATGGCAATACAGGCAGTCCCAGTGCTGCCGTTAAGGCATTTGCAAGCAGGCTGGGGAGCAGGTAGTTTGTGACATGAAGTAGAGCATGAACACGATGGCAGCTGCCAAGTGGGATTATGTACCTGAGACTTACCAGAGTGACTTATGACCTTCCCCATTGACTTTGCTTCTGGGAAGCCAGCAAGGAAGGTCACGATGACCGTGGAATGTTGCAACTGTTGTACCTGTGAGTTGGTTGCCCAGGACCCAGATTGCAACCATGTGAATTCAGGGTGCTGGGACATCCAGAAGTTTGAGGATTGGTCATAAGTAGCATTCATTCAGTGCAGTCGAAACTACCTCTAAAAATCTGTTTTAAAAAACTGGTGGATGGCAATTCTGATCCAATACTGTTTATTGGCTCACCCATCCCTTCTCATAACCACAGCCCATTACTTTCAGACTCCCCCTTTCAGATCTGTTCACGTTGGTGATCTTCCCTTTGGATAGTTTAATGATGTACCATGGAAGCAATGCATAGGTGTTTTTTTAAAAAAAATATGTTTTAAATCCAGATTTCTGGAACGCAGGACAGGCTACCAATGCCATGTTTGGTGCTTGACCAAGCCATCCTTCCAGCTGGCCGATTGAAAGCAGTTTTTGGAATAACCAGGGATGTCTGCAAGGAGAGAAGTCACAAAAGTCAAGATGGTGGCCGTAACCCAAAACCTCACCCCTTTTTTATGTGTGCCGCAATGTATGTAAAAAAAGAGTGAAGCTTTGTTTACAGATTTCTGGTTTCCATCTTCACTTCTTGGCCTCCTCTTTCTTGAAGAAATTNAGGGACCTTGAAGGTCATCTAGTCCAACCCCCTGCTCAGGCAGGAAACCCTATACCATTTCAGACAAATGGCTGTCCAGTCTCTTCTTAAAAACTTCCAGTGTTGGAGCATTCACCGCTTCTGGAGGCAGGTTGTTCCACTGGTTAATTGTTCTCACTGTCAGGAAGTTTCTCCTTAGTTCTAGGTTGCTTCTCTCCTTCATTAGTTTCCATCCGTTTCTTCTTGTCCTGCCTTCAGGGTCTTTGGAGAATAGCCTGACTCCCTCTTCTTTGTGGCAGCCTTCAACTCCCAGAATTCCTGAGCAAGGAATTCTGGGAGTTGAAGTCCATGAGTCATAAAAGAGTCAAGGTTGCCTACCCCTGGACTAGTCCCTTCACTAACCCTAGTCAAGGTTGAGTTGATACCCTATGATTCATTTTTAGAGCTTCACCATGTTGGGTGGAATGATCTCAGGTTTTAAGAGAACTTGCATGAATACATAGTTTGATTTGCAGCTAATTAACAGTCACAATGGTTAGTTCATGCATCTTTTTCAGAAGAAGAGATCCTTCTCTCTTCTTCCTTCTCATCTATTCTCAGTCATCCAGGCCATGCTTGTCCCAAAGATGCTTTTTCAAGAGGCAACTGGACTTTCTTCATTTTTTCCTTGAAGACGTTTTGCTTCTCATCCAAGAAGCTTCTTCAGTTCTGACTTCAGTTAGAACTGAAGAAGCTTCTTGGATGAGAAGCGAAACGTCTTCAAGAAAAAACAAAGTCTAGTTGCCTCTTGAAAAAATACCTTTGGGACTTTTCCCCCTATTGGTTGACTTTGATTAGGTTTAGAAGCTATGCAAGTTCAGGCCTGGTTTCTATTTGGATGGGAGACACCAGGAAAACGCAAAGTGTTTCCTGTGGAATTTTCCATTACTTGGAACCCTTTCTGGCCCACCCCATGACGCAGTATGAAACGGGCCCATACGAATGATTTCTCTTAGGATAAAACTCAATTAGGAGTAGCCAAAGAGTTTGTAGACCATTAGAAAGAAGATAGTAGAGAGGATATTTACATACACATGCACCCCTGGCATGTGGTAAAGGAAAAGGAGTCCCTGCAGATTTTACTCTGCTAATCGTTGCCAACTCTAGGGCGTGGTGCTCATTTCCATTTCAAGGCCAGTATTCACGGTCATGTGGCCAGAATGACATCATGGAATGCTGTTACCTTCCCACTGTAATTATACCTATTGATCTACTCACATTTGCATGCTTTCAAAGTGCTAGGTCAGCAGGAACTAGGATGCCCCACTCAGGTTTCAAACCTGGGCTGTCGGCTTTCCATTGTGCCGCCATCTTGGAATACCACACCCCAAATTCTGTTTCATACAGTATTATGAAGTGCTTAAGACGACAGAGAGAAACTTTCAGCCGAGCATTGATATTAACACAATGTTGTTGACGAGGGCAACTCCTGCTTGCAACTCTTGTACGGATATCTGGCTGACCTCTATTTCTGGGAGTCAAAAGCTGGACCCAGTGGAATTTTAACTCTCCTATACCCTGGGACATAAATGAAAGAAGGAGAATTAGCAAACTCGGCATGTAACAAATGCCACAGCTGGTAGCTCTCTTGATTGATGCCTGTCATAACTCATAAGGAGGAGTGGGAGGGAGGCTGCCTCTGGGTGGCTGGGATGTGATTGACCTCCCCATGCATCTTCTGGTCTTGAGGGAGGGGAGGCATCCCCTCTCCCACATTTCAAACATTACATGGAGAAGGAAATGCAGCACTTTAAGCGACTTTTCTTTGTTTCTCTTGTGAAAAGAAGTGGGAAATTGTCCTGCCATGATTTAATGATCTCCAATCAAATTTAGCTGACACGGTCTCTGGAGACCCGGGGAAAAAAAACGGGTTCATACAACTGTAGAGTTGCAAGGCACCTTGAAGATTATTTAGTCCAGCGTTTTCCAGATTTGGCAACTTTAAGATGTGTGGACTTCCACTCCCACAATTCCCTACTCAGCAAATTTGAGGAAAACCCTGATCTTGCCCAACTTCTGCTCAGTGTAGAATTTGGTACAGCATCTCTGTCAAACGACCAACTAGCCTTTGTAGGTAGAAAAATTCACCCCTTTATGTGCCCCTTTATGTTGGCTAGTGGCTGTGGCTTGCTCAGCTCTAACTGAGGATCGTATTTTGGAGTGCAACCAATTTCAGTACTAGAAAGACCCCTGAGTGTATCAGAAGTCTGAGAAATATTGAGATAGAACTGAGGCCAAGGTTAAAAGTGACTGTCTTCAGGAATAGCCAACACTCCAGAAGACAGGCTTAAGATACAGGAGGACCTGGACAGACTTGAACACTGGGTGCTATCTAACAAAACGAAATTCAATTGTGAAAAAAGTAAGGTTCTACATTTAGGCAAGAAAAACCAAATGCACAGGTATAGTATAGGGGGTACCTTGCTCAATAGTAGTAACTATGAGAGGGACCTTGGAGTCCTAGTGGACAATCACCTAAATATGAGCCAGCAGTGTGGTGCAGCTGCCAAAAAAGCCAACACAGTGCTGGGCTGCATTAACAGAGGGATAGAATCAAGATCACGTGAAGTATTAATACCACTTTACAATGCCTTGGTAAGGCCACACTTGGAATACTGCATCCAGTTTTGGTCACCACGATGTAAAAAAGATGCTGAGACTCTAGAAAGAGTACAGAGAAGAGCAACAAAGATGATT
>NW_015390148.1:68815-116004 GCF_001527695.2 Protobothrops mucrosquamatus
TGCATCCAGTTTTGGTCACCACGATGTAAAAAAGATGCTGAGACTCTAGAAAGAGTACAGAGAAGAGCAACAAAGATGATTAGGGGACTGGAGGCTAAAACATATAAGGAACGGTTGCTGGAATTGGGTATGTCTAGTTTAATGAAGAGAAGGATGAGGGGGGACATGATAGCAGTGTTCCAATATCTCAGGGGCTGCCCCAAAGAAGAGGGAGTCAAGCTATTCTCCAAGGCACCTGAAGGCAGGACAAGAAGCAATGGATAGAAACTAATCAAGGAGAGAAGCAACCTAGAACTAAGGAGAAACTTCCTGACAGAACAATTAACCAATGGAACAACCTGCCTCCAGAAGTGGTGAATGCTCCAACACTGGAAGTTTTTAAGAAGAGACTGGACAGCCATTTGTCCGAAATGGTGTAGGGTTTCCTGCCTGAGCAGTGGGTTGGACTCAATGACCTCCAAGGTCCCTTCCAACTTGATGATGATGATGATGATGATGATGATGATGCTTCAGAGAGAATGCAATTGGTTATTTTGGATTTCATATCAGGGGAGAACACCTCCATGTTCTAATGAAGGCTCTCCCAGATTCCAAGAGCATCCTTTTCAAGAAATGCTTTGATAGAATTGGATTCAGAAACGGAATTGGTTAAAGATTGTATGATAAAATGGGCTCAAAATATTCAAGAGCCGATTTTATTGGATACATAGGAGACAATTTGGGTAAGAAATGTAAAATTTACCCAAGCGCAAAATTTAAGAGAGAATTTTTATAAGATGTTTTATAGATGGCATTTGGATCCTCAAAAATTGTCACGCATGTATCCTAACTTACAGCCCAAATGTTGGAGATGTGGAAGTTTAGATGCAACTTACTTCCATATTTGGTGGACATGTAGGGAGGTAAAAGCATTTTGGATTAAGATTTGGTGGAATATTCAAAATATTTTTAAGAAAAAGATAAAGTTTACACCGCAGTTATTTTTGTTAGGTATCATGGAAGATTTGGATGCCAAAGAAATGAACCTGATGTTGAATCTTATAACAGCTGCAAGATTATTAGTAGCTCAATACTGGAAGATGGACTGTTTGCCTACTGTAGAAGATTGGTCGCTTAAAGTCTCAAATGTAGCGGAAATGGCTAAGATTTCCACCTATTTGAAGGATCAGTCATATGAAAGATATATTTCGGTATGGAGAAGATGGATAGATTATATTCAGAAAAAATATGGGACTGAAAAGTTTCATTTGGCTTTTGGGTAAACGTGAGAATATTGTTAGTGTTAATAGTTTATTAAATGTTTATAGGTAAATTAATATTTTATAATAGTTTGTATGATTTTATTATAATTTTGAGTAGTAGTTTTGTTTAATAATTAAGTTGTTTATTTTTTTATATATGTTGTGTTTTATTTTAACTTATCTAAATTTACTTTAAAAGGGAGTTAAAGTGAGTTATAGATTTGGTTAGATAATGAGTTGGTTAATGTTATTTAGATTATGATTAATATTTGTAACCCTGTGAACAGCTCTGGGGAGTGGGGGGGATGGGGGTTGGAGGGGTGGGTAAGGGGGATTTACAATGTAAATTTTATAAAACTTTTAATAAAAAAAAGAAGGTCAGCGCCAGTCATCTCCTGCTTTACACACAGAATGAAGGATTCAAGTTAGAAGAAAGCAGATTCTGAGTGAAGCTTAGAGAAAAAACTTCCTAATGAAAAGAACAGTTGGATAGCAGGACCAATCACCCACTTATGTTGGACAACTTTAAGGTTGAGTTGCATACCCATTAGCCAGGGGTGTCAGTTGGACTCCAATAACAAGGAGGAGGTTGGATATGATGACCTCAGTACCCCCATCCAGCTCTACAATTGTGTGATTCCATGGAAAGTGAACATAGTCTAGGATAGACAAAGAGAAGAATAGAACGTTTGTGTGTGTTTGTATGTGTTGTGTATGGGGTGTATGGGGTGTTCAGGGAGGGGTAGCACCTCTGGTGGAGGGCATGTCGTGCCCTTTTTAGGGCAGCTCGTACACCTTTGGTCCTCACCTGACACTCAGCTCTCACCTGTGGCTCCTAGTAGCTGTAACATGCGCAGCGGCCACACCCCGGACAACAGCTTCGACAGGCTGGCCAAACCAGGTCGAGAGTAGCCGTTGTGTCTTTGACATTCGGTGAGCAAAGGATTTGTCTATCCCTAGCATGTGAAGACAGACTCTGGCGGATTGAGCGGATGAGACCTATTAAAATAGGACCAACGGTCATGAAGGCAGTTTCTGCAAGCGATGTGGTACGCTGAGAGCACGGCAAGACACGAAAGACGCCCTGGTCAACCACTGCGCCCAGCCCATCTCCAGCTGTCTCGACTTTTGTCCTGCCATTGGAACAAGATGGAATCTGGGAAGAGAGAGTGAGGCTGACTATGCGCACCTCTCCCTCACTTTAATCCAATCCAGGCGCAAGTCTTGACATCTTGACCCAAGATGTCAAGGTCTTCATCGAAATCGATGGACAAACAACAAACAATGTGTTGTGTGGAATGGGAGAAATAATGCCAGGAACTTCAGAGGGAGAGAAGGTCTAAGGCACTGGTGGCGAACCTATGGCACGCGTGGCAGAGGCGGCACTCAGAGCCCTCTCTGTGGGCACATGTGCCGTCGCCCCAGCCTGGCCTCCCTCCACGTCCCCCTCCTCACCAGCAGCCCCCCCCAGAGCAGAGTTGCCCTTGGGCGTGGCCTGTGCAGAGCAGCACAGCCAAGGACATGGTAGCCGAGTAGCGGAGACAAGACTCCGCCCTCACACTCCGTCATGCACAGATGATGCTGCAGGGAACGGGTGGAGGGTGTGGCCACCATGGCACTGCTGGGCCACCTGGGCGATCTGCTGCAGTGGGCCATGGAGGCGGGTGGCCCTGCGGGCAGGCGGGGCACAGGGTGGCAGGCAAGACGGGGGCAGGGTGGTTTTGGGGCACTCGGTCTCTAAAAGGTTTGCCATCACTGGTCTAAGGCAATAGTCCCCAACCTTTTCAGCTTTGTGGACCAGCAGCGACAGTGGTGGTGGGGGAGAGGGATGGTTCCGTGCACACAGCTGCATTTACACAAATGAAGCCACGCGTGTGAGCACACTCACCCACTGCTTGCGTGGCCCAGTTCCAAACGGGCCGTGGTCTGTGGCCCAGGGTTGGGGACCCCTGTTCTAAGTCACAGCAGTTAGGAGGTTATTGGGTTCCCAGGGGCACCTTAATTGTAGGAAATTCCACTCCCCCAGTTAGAGGACCTATGTTCACATACATACACACACTCCAAATCTGTGCACAATTCCTACTCAGAATGAGTCAGGAGCTTTGCCTCTTGGAATTAATGGTGCATACTTTTAACTGCAGAGGCTTAAGTTAAAGCAGATTGAGTTTTAATCAACAATCTTCACTCAGCTCAAATGCTGTGTTTTTTTTCCTAAGTCTAGAGAATCTTTCATTATTTGAAATTCCTCGTGTGCAGGGAGAGATTATAAAAGATGCTAATAAGAACAAACAGGCTACGTTTGATTGTTTTCTAATTGTCTGACTTCCTCCAATTTAAACTGTCACAAACAATAATACCACCTTGGAAATCTTGGTGGTTTTTTTTTTTTTTACTTGCTAAAAGAAAAAAGGTCTATTAATTTCTCCTGCAGGTAAAATATTCTTGTTACGAGAATGTATGTATATTCTGCATCTGTCTGTCTATCATCTCAACAATGTTCCCCTTTGTTTTTCCCCTTCACTGCAGTGGCAAAGCTAGAATTATCATTCTTAGCAGAATTTCATTCAAAAAAGGTCGGGTGAGAACAATAAATCTAAAGAGATGCAGTAAACTCACATGTCCTTTTGCTCACTATATTATAAAAAAGATGTTGAGATTCTGGAAAGAGTGGAAGAAAAAACAACAAAGATGATTAGGGAGCTGGAGCTAAAGCATACGAAGAACGGTTGCAGGAATTGGATTTGTCTAGTCCAGTGATGGCGAACCTTTTAGAGACTGAGTGTCCAAAAACTGGCCCCACCCCTGCTCCACCCCCATCCCGCCTGCCTGCAGGGCCATTCACCGCCTTTAGGGACCACCGCAGATCGCCCAGGCAGCCCAGCAGTGCCATAGTGGCCACGCCCTCTGCCCGCGCCCCGCAGCATCAACTGTGTGGGATGGGGCATGAGGGCAGAGTCTTGTCTATGCTGCCTGGCTGCCATGTCGGGGGCCACGCTCGGGGGCAACTCTCTTCCAGGGGGGCTGCTGGTGAGGAGGGGGTCATGGAGGGAGGCGAGGCTGGGGCAATGGCACGTGTGTTCACAGAGACGGCTCCAGGTGCCGCCTCTGGCACGCGTGCCATAGGTTTGCCACCACTGGTCTAGTCTACTGAAAAGGACTAGGGGAGACATGACAGCTGTGTTCCAATATTTGAAAGACTGCCACAAAGAAGAGGGGGGTCAACCTATTTTCAAAAGTGTCAGAAGACAAGAAACAATGGATGGAAACTAATCAAGGAGAGAAGCAACCTAGAACTAAGGAGAAATTTCTTAACAGTGAGAACAATTAACCCATGGATCAACTTGCCTTCAAAAGTTATGGGTGCTCCATCATTGGAGGTTTTCAAGAAGAGACTGGACAATCATTTGTCCATAATGGTACAGGGTCTCCTTCTTGAGCAAGGATTGGACTAGAAGACTCCAAGGTCCTTTCCAACTCTATTATTCAGTTAATTCTGTTAATTCATTATCTCTGTCTTCACAATGTAAAAAAGGGACAGGATTTCAGTGGCAGGATTATGACTACCACCTTGGTTTTTCAACATACATGCATACACACAAACAAACAAAAGAACACAACTGACATGATTTCTCCCTTCTTCTCCACATTCTGTGAAGACCAAAGATTTCAGAAATTAGGTCTGTTTGCAGCCAGACATCTTTGTTGCAAATAATTATGATTTATTCCACACAAAAAAAGCATGGCCAAGAAACCTCGTCATCCATTTATATTTTTTTCTACACTTTTATTGTCTTTGTTTGTTTCATCACGCACACCCACACGCACGAGCACACAATCTCTGACTGAATCTGGGTGTCATTCTGTTAATGAACAGATCAGTCAAGAAAATATATCCAATTAACAGTGATGAAATTGCATTATGTGCCGTGTTTATTTCTCCCATATTGGGACTAAGTTTTATTTACATGCTAATTAAGTTTTGTTTCAACAGGCAGGCAGCTATGGGCTACGTGCACCTTCCAAAGGAAGCAACATCAATCAAAATTCTATTAATGCTGCAAACCTGTGTATATTCACTTAGGAAAGTCCATCAAAGTTGTTTCATTCTATAAAACAAGGATATGTGAATCTGTCAGTTTGGGGGTTTTCTCTGTTTTTGTGATTCTACAAAGTGGTCTCCTCTGTTCCATGTGATCATTAGTTGTCAAGTTTGGTTTGTCAACCTTGAGAAGTTTGCACACAAAAAATTGATGATTTCTCCAATCATCTACATTTTTGTTTGAAATTCTACTGAGCATCTACCATTTCTGTAACATATGGGCAATTGTCCCCTCTGCCGTTTTATCTTTCCAGTATAATAAAGGTGACAGCCAAGACTTCTGATGTATTACCTGGAGTGCTGAGTGAATGACAAGAAAATCTTTTGTTAAATTAGTCTCATCTTCAGATCTTAAGAAGCATACTTAATCTTCTTTAACACTCTTAATCATTGATTTGTTAATATTTAGTATTCCAACTCTTTACAAAATTCTTGCAAATAACCCATATTCATCTTAACGATGGTCGTCAATTGAGTATATTTATAGACTGAAAATAATCTCAAACTCATTTTAACATTGATAGTAACTCAAAGAGAATTAAAGAAGCTTCTTGTGGGGACTTTGAGTTAAACTCTCCCAGCCCAGTCTACCTGATAAGATGGTTATTGCCAGGATAAAATGAAGGAGAACCTCATCTACACCATCCTAAGCAGCTGGAGGAAAAGCATGATATAAATCAAGGGAAGTGAAATAATAAAGTCAGTGTAATAATAAATAGCAACAAGTGAAATTGTGCGTACGGCTACAGAAAAATTCTGCATTTCTCTTGCCAGCCAATTTTCATTCCTTCTGATAAAAGACAACTCCTTTCCTTTCCTTTCCTTTCCTTACCTTTCCTTACCTTCCCTTCCCTTTTCTTCTTTTATCTTTCCTTGCCCCTTTCCTTTCCTTTCCTTTCCTTCCCTTCCCTTCCCTTCCCTTCCCTTTTCTTCTTTTACCTTTCCTTGCCCCTTTCCTTTCCTTTCCTTTTCTTTCCTTCCCTTCCCTTCCCTTCCCTTTACTTTTTTTCCCTTTCCTTTCCTTTCTATCCCTTCTTTTATTTTCCTTTGCCTCTTCCCTTATTTTACCTTTCCTTACCCCTTTCCTTCCCTTCCCTTCCCTTCCCTTCTTTTATCTTCCCTTGCCCCTTCTCTTCCCTTCCCTTCCCTTCCCTCTTTTCTCAAAAATGAGAGCATAAATACATTAAGACAGGGGTTCTCAACTCCCTGACCATGGACCAGCTGTTAGGAACTGGCTGCACATGTGGAGCTTCGTCCAAACATGCACAGGATCTAGGTTGCCAGCAAAACCACCCTCTCCCGTCCACCCTCCCCTGAACCCTGATGCCAAAAAGGTTGGGGACTGTGATATTAAGATGTAATGCAGGTAAACCTCTTCCCATCTGGCCTACATTCTCCCTCTCAGTCCCTGCTTCCAATCCTCCCAAATCCCACATTGTACTTGGTATTTTTAAACAATGTGTTCTCTGACCTTTCTATGCTTTAATTTATGTTCTGATGCATGACGTCTTACATTCTCTCTGAGAGGGATCCCAATGGTGTGGATTCCTCATTTACAATACTGTATCAGCACAATTTCCCCTGCTGCGTTCCCCGTGTGTGATGTTTTGTAAATGAAAACTTATGTTTTGTACTTCTGCCAGAATTAAATGGCTGTCCAGACTCTTCCTAAAAGCCTCCAGCGATGAAGCATCCACAACTTCTGGAGGCAAGCTGTTCCGCTGCTTAATTGTTCTCACCATTAGGATTTTTTTCCTTAGTTCTAAGTTGTTTCTCTCTTTTATTAGTTTCCATCAATTGCTTCCTGTCCTGTGTTTTGGAAAACAGATCGACCCCCTCTTCTTTGTGGCAGCCCTTCAAATATTGGAACTCGGCTATCATGTCTCCCCTGGTCCTTCTCTTCACTAGGTTAGACATACCCAATTCCTGCAACAGTTCTTTATATGCTTTAGCCTCCAGCCCCCTAATCATCTTTGTTGTTTTCTCGGTTCTTCCAGATGAAATCCAAGGCAGAGTAACAGTCTTAGAATTCCTACAGTATTGTTATTCACAAGGGGGGGGGGAGGAAAAATCCCTCCTTTTGGATTTTGCTGCCAAAATTCAACTGTGCAATTGTGGCGGGTCCAAAGCCCAAACAGTAGGACTTGAAGGTCACCTGGTTACCTACATTTAATGTTAGAGATATCTGGGGGTTATAAGACTGGGAATGGAGAAACCTGAAGCTGAACATTCACATTTGTGGCAGAGAAACAAAATGCACGTTTGGATGGAAAGGCTTCCCTCCAGAGGTTGTGGGTGCCCCATCACTGGAGGTTTTTAAGAGGAGACTGGAGAGCCACTTGTCTGAAATTGTATAGACACTCCTCTTTAAGGAGGGGGTTGTACTAGTTCCAAGGGCCCTTCCAACTCTGTTATTCTATTCTATTCTATTCTATTCTATTCTATTCTATTCTATTTCTATTCTATTCTATTCTATTCTATTCTATTCTATTCTATTCTATGTATTCTATAGAGGTTTGATCAGAACAGAACAAGAATAGAATAGAATAGAATAGAATAGAATAGAATAGAACAGAACAGAATAGAATAGAATTATGAAACAGAATAGAACAGAATCATAGAATAGAATAGAATAGAATAGAATAGAATAGAATAGAATAGAATAGAATAGAATAGAATAGAATAGAATAGAATAGAATAGAATAGAATAGGATGGGATGGGATGGGATGGGATGGGATGGGATAGAATAGAAAATAATAAAATAGAATAGAATAGAATAGAATGGAATGGAATGGAATGGAATGGAATGGAATAGAATGGAATGGAATGGAATGGAATAGAATAGAATAGAATTATGAAACAGAATAGAACAGAATTGTAGAATAGAATAGAATAGAATAGAATAGAATAGAATAGAATAGAATAGAATAGAATAGAATAGAATAGATTGGCTGAGGAATTCTGGCAGTTGAAGTCCACAAGTCTTAAAGTTGCCAAGGTTGAGGACCCCTGGTATAGGATATATCAGACATTGGTTGATTGACGTGTTCTCCATATTATGCCAAATAGCGTCTTGATTGATGCTGGAACATAGTGCCCTTTGCGTCAGCGGTCTCCAACTCCGCGGTGGTTTTGTCTGGTGGAGTATCTTGCTGTCCCCATTCTAGACAGTCTCCTTTTCCTCCTGAAGACTGATTAGTAATATGTTAAAGTCTGGCTATTACGAATGCTCAACATTCTGCGCTGTTTTTCTTAAGTACTGCAACACCCAAAAATCGTCTTTGCATTTGGCTTTTGCTGTTCACCTTCACTTAACAGGAAAATATAAGATTTTTGACATTCTTCTCAATGGAAGAGGGTTTTAGAAATCTTTTCATGAGCCAAGTGTAATCTTTTTTGCATTGACCTAATTACAATCAGAAAGAGGGCTGAGAAAATATATACAGACCCCTCACATCCTGGACATAAACTGTTCCAAGTTCTCCCCTCAGGATGCTGCTATACAGCATTGCGTGCCAAAACAACCAGACATAAAGATAGTCCCCTCCCCCCATGCCATCGCTCTGCTGAACACTTGATTCCCATGGCACTGACTCATTTCTCATCTTTTCTCATCTTCTTATCTTTCCTACTATCTTCTCCTATTGGTTTCCTATGATTGTTGTTTGTAACTTATGATTAATGATTGTAACTTTGATTTATGATCTATGACCTATTATTTGCTGTTTATATGTACACTGTGAGCTTAAGCACCAATGACAAATTCCTTGTGTGTCCAATCACACTTGGCCAATAAAGAATTCTATTCTATTCTATTCTATTCTATTCTATTCTATTCTATTCTATTCTATTCTATTCTATTCTCCACTCCACTCCACTCCACTCCACTCCATTCCATTCCATTCCCATTCCATTCTCCACTGCACTCCACTCCATTCCATATTCTATTCTATTCTATTCTATTCTGTTCTGTTCTGTTCTGTTCTGTTCCGTTCCGTTCCGTTTTGTTCCATTCCGTTCCGTTCTGTTCTATCCCTGAATCTTCCCCCCTCCTCAGAGTTCCTGGCAGACTGGCACCAAACGATAACAGTCATTAAATGAACTGTTGTAAATTGAGGACTACTTGTATTAAATCAATGATTAATCCCCACCCCTATTGCTTATGGACACCCCTACTGCACATGCAAGTTGAGAATGTCAGCTAAATAAATTATCAGACTGTTAAAATACACTGACAAACCAGAAGAAATCAATAGAGGTTTGATTCTATTCCATTCCATTCCATTCCATTTCAGTCTAGTCTAGTCTAGTTTATTTCATTCCATTCCATTTCATTCCATTCCATTCTACAAGATGACCAAAGAATGTCATATCAACCATTGGTTAATCATTTGAGAAGCCTTCCTGACTTCTCAAACTTCAGTAAGATTCCAGGAATAGAAGGAAGCTTTTCTAATAGGCCTTTTTTCACTGGGAATTATGGACATCCAAGAAAGTTTCAGGCTGACTGAAAAGTATATGACAAGAAACAATGCCAAAAGGAGCAATGTCTGCTATCTCCAAACAGACAATAACCTTAAGAAGCATCTTCCAGAGAAATACAAAAGAAATTTTCAAGCTCCCAGAGAATAAATAGAAAAAACAGAAATCTTTTCAGCANTTTTACCTTCCCTTCCCTTTCCTTCCCTTCCCTTCCCTTCTGTTCTTTTACCTTTCCTTACCCCTTTCCTTTCCTTTCCTTTCCTTTCCTTTCCTTTCCTTTCCTTCCCTTCCCTTCCCTTCCCTTCCCTTCCCTTCTTTTATCTTCCCTTGCCCCTTCTCTTCCCTTCCCTTCCCTTCCCTCTTTTCTCAAAAATGAGAGCATAAATACATTAAGACAGGGGTTCTCAACTCCCAGACTATGGACCAGCTGTTAGGAACTGGCTGCACATGTGGAGCTTCATCCAAACATGCACAGGATCTAGGTTGCCAGCAAAACCACCCTCTCCCGTCCACCCTCCCCCGAACCCTGATGCCAAAAAGGTTGGGGACTGTGATATTAAGATGTAATGCAGGTAAACCTCTTCCCATCTGGCCTACATTCTCCCTCTCAGTCCCTGCTTCCAATCCTCCCAAATCCCACATTGTACTTGGTATTTTTAAACAATGTATTCTCTGACCTTTCTATGCTTTAATTTATGTTCTGATGCATGACGTCTTACATTCTCTCTGAGAGGGATCCCAATGGTGTGGATTCCTCATTTACAATACTGTATCAGCACAATTTCCCCTGCTGTGTTCCCCGTGTGTGATGTTTTGTAAATAAAAACTTATGTTTTGTACTTCTGCCAGAATTAAATGGCTGTCCAGACTCTTCCTAAAAGCCTCCAGTGATGGAGCATCCACAACTTCTGGAGGCAAGCTGTTCCGCTGCTTAATTGTTCTCACCATTAGGATTTTTTCCCTTAGTTCTAAGTTGTTTCTCTCTTTTATTAGTTTCCATCAATTGCTTCCTGTCCTGTGTTTTGGAAAACAGATCGGCCCCCTCTTCTTTGTGGCAGCCCTTCAAATATTGGAACTCGGCTATCATGTCTCCCCTGGTCCTTCTCTTCACTAGGTTAGACATACCCAATTCCTGCAACCGTTCTTTATACGCTTTAGCCTCCAGCCCCCTAATCATCTTTGTTGTTTTCTCGGTTCTTCCAGATGAAATCCAAGACAGAGTAACAGTCTTAGAATTCCTACATTATTGTTATTCACAAGGGGGGGGGGAAGGAAAAATCCCTCCTTTTGGATTTTGCTGCCAAAATTCAACTGTGCAATTGTGGCGGGTCCAAAGCCCAAACAATAGGACTTGAAGGTCACCTGGTTACCTACATTTAATGTTAGAGATATCTGGGGGTTATAAGACTGGGAATGGAGAAACCTGAAGCTGAACATTCACATTTGTGGCGGAGAAACAAAATGCATGTTTGGATGGAAAGGCTTCCCTCCAGAGGTTGTGGGTGCCCCATCACTGGAGGTTTTTAAGAGGAGACTGGAGAGCCACTTGTCTGAAATTGTATAGACACTCCTCTTTAAGGAGGGGGTTGTACTAGTTCCAAGGGCCCTTCCAACTCTGTTATTCTATTCTATTCTATTCTATTCTATTCTATTCTATTCTATTCTATATTTCTATTTCTATTCTATTCTATTCTATTCTATTCTATTCTATTCTATTTCTATTCTATTCTATTCTATGTATTCTATAGAGGTTTGATCAGAACAGAACAAGAATAGAATAGAATAGAATAGAATAGAATAGAATAGAATAGAATTATGAAACAGAATAGAACAGAATCATAGAATAGAATAGAATAGAGTAGAGTAGAGTAGAGTAGAGTAGAGCAGAGCAGAGCAGAGCAGAGCAGAGCAGAGCAGAGCAGAGTAGAGTAGAGTAGAGTAGAGTAGAGTAGAGTAGAGTAGGATGGGATGGGATGGGATGGGATGGAATGGAATAGAATAGAATAGAATAGAATAGAATAGAATAGAATGGAATGGAATGGAATGGAATGGAATGGAATGGAATGGAATGGAATAGAATATAATAGAATAGAATAGAATAGAATAGAATTATGAAACAGAATAGAACAGAATCGTAGAATAGAATAGAATAGAATAGAATAGAATAGAATAGAATAGAATAGAATAGAATAGAATAGAATAGAATAGAATAGATTGGCTGAGGAATTCTGGCAGTTGAAGTCCACAAGTCTTAAAGTTGCCAAGGTTGAGGACCCCTGGTATAGGATATATCAGACATTGGTTGATTGACGTGTTCTCCATATTATGCCAAATAGCGTCTTGATTGATGCTGGAACATAGTGCCCTTTGCGTCAGCGGTCTCCAACTCCGCGGTGGTTTTGTCTGACGGAGTATCTTGCTGTCCCCATTCTAGACAGTCTCCTTTTCCTCCTGAAGACTGATTAGTAATATGTTAAAGTCTGGCTATTACGGATGCTCAGCATTCTGCGCTGTTTTTCTTAAGTACTGCAACACCCAAAAATCGTCTTTGCATTTGGCTTTTGCTGTTCACCTTCACTTAACAGGAAAATATAAGATTTTTGACATTCTTCTCAATGGAAGAGGGTTTTAGAAATCTTTTCATGAGCCAAGTGTGATCTTTTTTGCATTGACCTAATTACAATCAGAAAGAGGGCTGAGAAAATATATACAGACCCCTCATATCCTGGACATAAACTGTTCCAAGTTCTCCCCTCAGGACGCTGCTATACAGCATTGCGTGCCAAAACAACCAGACATAAAGATAGTCCCCTCCCCCCATGCCATCGCTCTGCTGAACACTTGATTCCCATGGCACTGACTCATTTCTCATCTTTTCTCGTCTTCTCATCTTTCCTACTATCTTCTCCTATTGGTTTCCTATGATTGTTGTTTGTAACTTATGATTAATGATTGTAACTTTGATTTATGATCTATGACCTATTATTTGCTGTTTATATGTACACTGTGAGCTTAAGCACCAATGACAAATTCCTTGTGTGTCCAATCACACTTGGCCAATAAAGAATTCTATTCTATTCTATTCTATTCTATTCTATTCTATTCTATTCTATTCTATTCTATTCTATTCTATTCTCCACTCTACTGCACTCCACTCCATTCCATTCCATTCCCATTCCATTCTCCACTGCACTCCACTCCACTCCATTCCATATTCTATTCTATTCTGTTCTGTTCTGTTCCATTCCGTTTTGTTCCGTTCTGTTCTATTCTATCCCTGAATCTTCCCCCCTCCTCAGAGTTCCTGGCAGACTGGCACCAAATGATAACAGTCATTAAATGAACTGTTGTAAATTGAGGACTACCTGTATTAAATCAATGATTAATCCCCACCCCTATTGCTTATGGACACCCCTACTGCACATGCAAGTTGAGAATGTCAGCTAAATAAATTATCAGACTGTTAAAATACACTGACAAACCAGAATAAATTAATAGAGGTTTGATTCTATTCCATTCCATTCCATTTCAGTCTAGTCTAGTCTAGTCTATTTCATTCCATTCCATTTCATTCCATTCCATTTCATTCCATTCCATTCTACAAGATGACCAAAGAATGTCATATCAGCCATTGGGTAATCATTTGAGAAGCCTTCCTGACTTCTCAAACTTCAGTAAGATTCCAGGAATAGAAGGAAGCTTTTCTAATAGCCCTTTTTTCACTGGGAATTATGGACATCCAAGAAAGTTTCAGGCTGACTGAAAAGTATATGACAAGAAACAATGCCAAAAGGAGCAATGTCTGCTATCTCCAAACAGACAATAACCTTAAGAAGCATCTTCCAGAGAAATACAAAAGAAATTTTCAAGCTCCCAGAGAATAAATAGAAAAAACAGAAATCTTTTCAGCAGGTAAAAAACTTAAGGGTAATAGGAAGGCAGGTTTTGGCAGAGAATTTGTCCTGGGTGGTCCAGAAGGATGGCTAATTCAATCAATGGAGATGCATAAGAATATTCCTCAACAATAGTGAGAGGGATCTAGGTGTCCTAGAGAATCACCTCTTAAGTATGAGCCAACAATGGGCTGCAGCAGCCAAAAAGGCCAATGCAGTCCTAGGCTGTATCAACAGAGGGATAGCATCAAGACCAAGAGAGGTAATACTGCTTTATACCATACTAGTAAGGCCACACTTTGAATAGTGCATCCAGTTCTCGTCACCATGGTACAAAAAATATGCTGAGATCCTAGAAAGAGAGAGACAGAGAAGAACAACAAAGATGATAAAGAGTCTGGAGGCTAAATCATATGATGAACATTTGAGGGATTGAGGTATCGAAGAGAAGGATTAGGGGGTGACATAGTAGCTGTCTTCTAGTAATTTGAGGGGCTATCACAGAGAAGAGGACATTGACGTATTCTCCAAGCACCTGAGGGCAAGACTAGAAGTAATGGGTGGAAGCTTGTTACAGATTCAACCTGAAAGTAAGGAGAGATTCCCTTACAATGAAAAAGTTTAATGGAATAGCTTGCCTCCCAGAGTTATGGGTGCTCCATCACTGGAGGTTTTCAAGAATAGACTGGGCAGCCATTTGACCAGGATGACCTAAGGTCTCTTGCCATGAGCAGGGCGTTGAACTGGAAGGCCTCGAAGGTCCCGACCAGCTCTGTAACTGCAGTACATCTCTGTTCTGTGTGATATTCTGGGAATTGAAGCTCAGAGCTCTGGAGGGCCTAGAAGTTGGGAACAGAAATGTGGCACGGATGCCACCTGCTGGAGTATTATTTAACTCACTGACATACACACAGAAAGCAATTCCAGTGACAAAATCTCACATATTTATTGTTTGGAAGGGATCTGGAGCAACCTGTTCATATACAGCTGCCTTCCTGACATTTGCAGTTCTTTGGCATTTCTAGTTGGCAGGCTCCCAGGAAGGAGTTTTTTAATTTCCCCACATGAGGTCGCCATTGGAAAATATATATATACACACACACACATACAAAGTCACACAGATACATACACACACACACACACACACACACACACAGGGATGGAGGGAGGGAGGGAGGGAGGGAGGGAGACGAAAAGTCCACATGGAAAGTAAGGATAGATGATATTCAAATTCTACATCATTATCTTAAGGAAAGATACGTCAGAAATTATGGATTGGAATTTGCTTCTCTTTCCCATTGCATGTAAAATCCCTCTGTTTTTTTATTAAGCTTGCAATCCTACACATAATATCTGAAGGAAATTTTCCACTAAACTTTATACCAAGCATTCTCATAATTTAATTAGGGCCATGAAAAATGTGGTTTTTGAGAGGGCGGGCCTTTTCCTGAAAATCCCTTTATTGTAAAAGAACATTAACTTAATATTCTTCACTGCTGCTTTTTTTATTTCATTCCGGCTTCCTGTTTCCCTTCCTTCCTTCCTTCCTTCCTTCCTTCCTTCCTTCCTTCCTTCCTTCCTTCCTTCCTTCCTTCCTTCCCTCCCACTTTTCTCAACAAATGTTTCCCAGGGTATCTTGCTAAAGAGTTAAAACATTCCAATAAAAAATGTCAGCTAAAACAAACAAGATGCATAAACTAATTTTTACTAAGTGGTCAAACAAACAGATAGATAGATAGATAGATAGATAGATAGACAGATAGACAGATAGACAGATAGACAGATAGACAGATAGACAGATAGATAGATAGATAGAGATAGAGATAGAGATAGAGATAGAGATAGAGATAGAGATAGAGATAGAGATAGAGAGATAGAGAGATATAAAAGTGAACACCAGGGAAAGTTAAAATCATTAAAAGTTTTAATAAAACATTAAAAATTTTAAAAAGATTTTAAAATGCTATAACAGACCTAGCTTTCATTGGAATCTACCAACATCATCAGGGCACAAATAACTAAAAGGGAGAAAATACTTTTATACACCAGCCAATGCCTGCGCACGACTCCTGGATCTGGTAATTGGTCCCAGCCGATCAAACGTTGTATCCGTCCTGTTTGGCTTCTCCTTACTTCTTCTGCTTACTTTCTCATGGGTGTCAATCCTGCCATTACTATCTAACCCTGCAATGGGTTTTTTTAATGTTTTATTAAAACTTTTAATGATTTTAACTTTTCCTGGTGTTCACTTTTATTGTTTTATTATGGATATGCCCAGGGATCATTCATCTGTTTTTAATGTTATTTGTAATATATAGATATATAGATATATATATATAGATTGTTGTTGTTAATTGTGAAGGATATTAGAAAGTTGTTCAATGTAAATGCTGTATATTATGAGATACACTAAAAATCTGCAGAAGCTGGTTATTAAATATCTAGAGGTCTAGCTCAACTAAAAAACTTTCCCTAATGTGTCGAATAGGACAAGAATTGTTAAGCTCTCACATTTCTCTAGGAGGCAGTTTTGGTTCCCAATACTGAATTTTTTTTGGCTCTCTTCCCAGTTGCATAGCCTGAGGGTGTAGCCATCTATCAGCCCTTTTAGGTAGTCCAGAAAAGAAACACCAACATTACCTTTATTAAAGTATTATATTACAGTAACAGAATAAATCTTCCCCAACACCTTTTAGGGCCCAAGAAGCTGGGGTGGTGGTGGTTCCCTTCTGAGTCATTTTCTATATCGCCATTGTGTCCATGGGCTAAGCCGCCTCTTATCTGTCTCTTGCCTAGTCTGCAGCTCCTCCTCTTCCTCCTCTTCTTCCTCCTGTCTCTCAAGGACGTTCTCACAGATGATTACATTATCAGTGCATTTTCTGATTGGTTTATAATTTATTTAGCATAAGGCATTTGTACATTGAGAGCCAGGGAATCTACAATGTTATTATAAAGTAGTTTGTAGTTTGTCTGCCCAAGATTGCTAGTTTGTTTAGTAGCTAGCCAGGGTGCACTGCAGGGGGCGAACTAGGTCCACATACAGAGTGGCTAACAATGTTCTGCGGGAGTGTCAGCATCAGCCATGGCTTTTCTTCACCAATTTTTGTACCTAGTATATGCCTCTCATTCAGGCAAGTCCGTTGCCTGTTGTTTTCTTGCTAATGCAAGAAGCAGCCTTAGCTTCCCAGCGGAGGGATACCTATTTATCTACTTGCATTTTACATGCTAGGTAGGCAGAAGCTGAGGTAAGTGATGGGAGCTCACTCCATCACATGACGCTAGGACTCAAACGTCTGAAAAAGTGTGAGAAAGAACTAGAGAAAGTTTCCATGTGAATGCATCAGGCAAAAAAAATGATTTTAAACTGGAAACAGTTCAGTTGCTGAAATTCTTGTAACCTCTTTCATCTCAATAAACCTTGTTAAAGAAGACTTTGAGAGAATTACTTCTGAGACAGTCATTCTGTTCCCAAAGCAAATGGAATCCTCTCCCCTCCCTCTCTCCAAACCAGGATAATTAGAATATACACTTTTACTGCAATACCATTATCAGCATATTTACAGAGCTTTCTCTTTCATGTTGATTAAGGACAAGGCAAATGACGTGATTGAGGGATGATGTGTTGAAATCTCAGTGCATAGGACATTGCTTGCCTCCTCCTTATTTTCCCCACAATACCCCCTCTACAAAATGTCTAGCTTTAGGTCCAGAGACAACTGCAGGAGAGGGGGGAGGAAAGCAATGTAAAGCCCCTTCCCCTGCAGCTGTCTGTCATAAGGAGGCCTGCAGTGTCAAAAATGACAGCTGGGACATCTCGGCAGGCAGGAACCTCTCCTACACCAATGACCTCATTTCAAAAGATATGTCTTATAGGATTGCATGGGGTCCCATGCGGTTTGGCAGATGTATATTTACACACAACAGTGTGACATCACAGCTGCCAGTTCTTTAGCTGATGTTGGCCTTCATATGTATCAACTTCTTCCCAAGAACGGAGGATATCTTAATGTATCAAAATATATGTGCAGCTCTAAGCAGGGTGACTTTTCATAATTTTGTCATTATTGTGTCATTCATGTACTAGGTACAATCCAAAGCTTCTGTCCTGGGGGCCAGCATACAAAAATTCAACATAGGGAAATGAACAGAGAAACAGAAAAAATTGGAGGCAAGTCAACAAAAAGAAAAATCACCAATTTGGTTTCTCTTCTAAGTTTCATCCTCCCCAATTCTTTTGGCTCTTATGTCCAGAGTATCAGAATAACAGAGTTGGGGACTTCCGGTTTGCTGCCACAGCTGCTGCAGACATTTGGAAGGCGAGCTCCGTCTTCCGTGTCCGTTTTTGCTCCGCTGGGGGACCCTGGGAAGGGTCAATAGTCACTCTGTAGGGGTGACGAGCAAGGAGGGGACCCCCACTTGATCACGGGAGGGTGGCAGCCCTTCCGCTTGATCCGGGGCAGCCCTCCAAACTGGCAGAAGAAAGACTGGCCATAGCAATATGGCCTATCACTAGGCTGCAGACAGCCAAAGTCAAACTTACTACCAAGCACTTTGAAAGCAACACGGATGAATCTGGGTGAGATCTGATCTTCCCTTTACCCTAAGTACTTTCTCTTCCTGTAAAAGCTGCCTGATGTATCTTTCCCCCTGTGAGGAGAGAGGGAAGTGAATTTCTATCCCACCCTCTAAAAATAGCGGCATTTGACTACCCAGAGGAATTAAAGCATTAAAAAACAACTTTAATCTAATTGGATTTATATGTTCCTGAAACTTGGGGACCAAAAATTTTCCTATTTTTATTGGAGGCTCTTGTTTTTATCTACAAAAAAGAAATAAAATTGGAAAAAGGATTATAAAAAATTTGGACTTAAAAAAACCTTAAATGGTATCAGTGATATCTTGTGGTGAAGTTTGGTATTACATAAATACTTCCAAAACCACTACATTAGAAATGCATTATTATTAACTTGGGAAAAAATAAAATATAAAATTTATTTGAAAATTCCAGGATGGCTTTCAACAATGGAAGCATTCGTACATCCAAATTTAGTCAGTCTCAATAAAATATGGACATATAAAGATATTCTAAATTCTGAAGGGAACTTAACATCCAGGTAAGAGATGGAAAATCAGGACATCGATTTAACATGGTGGTCACATTTACAAATGCAAGTCAGATATGATAAAAATATTAAACAGTATGGATCTTACAAAGAACAGACTATGTTTGAACAGACATTATTAACTTCTAATGAAAAGTTAATTAAAAATGTACAATTTCTTATTAAATTTCAGAATGGAAGATGAACAAGTAAAAGAGACAATGATAGTATGGGCAAAGAATTTTGGATATAATATAGACTTAGAAAAGTGGCAAAGTTTGTGGGAAAGAAACTATAAATTGACAATGTCAGCTTCATACAAAGAAAACGTATATAAAATGTTTTATAGATGGCATTTGCTACCAACAAGATTAGCAAAAATGTTTAAAAATATGTCAGAGAAAGGTTGGAAATGTAAACGCAAACCAGGTACTTATTATCATATGTGGTGGACATGTGTTAAAGCAAGGAGATAGTGGACAAATATCCACACTTGGTTAGAAAAAATGTTAGAGAAACACATAGACTATAAACCTGATTTTTTAAAACTAGGTATAATGCCAGAAAAAACTTGATAAGCAAAGTACATATTTGATTCTACATGTGATAACAGCGGCAAGAATTATATTTGCACAATATTGGAAGAATGAAGAAATACCACCAGAAGAAGAAATAATCAAAAAAATATTAGACTGTGCGGAAATGGACAGACTTACGTTAAGGTTGAAAGAAAAAGAAGAAACAGAATATTTTCAAACTTGGGACCTATTTTATCAATGGTTAGAGAAAAGATTTAGGGATTAGGAATGTAATTGGTATTAGTGAATAAGATACTCAGACAACATGTTTTTGTTGAATAATTATTATTGACCTCTATTTAAAAATAATAATACTAATAATAAAACTAAGGCTCCCTTTTATCTTATTGCTTTAATGTCCCACTTGATGTGAGATTGCTTTATGTGAGGTTTCCAAGGAAAATAACTCTCGGGGTTACCAGGGGTGATATGATAGCAGTATTCCAGTATTTGAGGGGCTGCCACAAAGAAGAGGGGGGGGTCAACTTATTTTCCAAAACATCAGAGGGCAGGACAACAAACAATGGATGGAAACTAAACAAGGAGAGAAGCAACCTAGAATTAAGGAGAAATTTCCTAACAGTGAGAACAATTAATTGGTGGAACAGCTTCCCTTCTGAAGTTGTGGGTGCTTCATCGCTGGAGGTTTTTAAGAAAAGACTGGACAGCTATTTGTCCAGAATGATACAGAGTCTTTTGCTTGGGCAGCAGGTTGGGCTAGGAGACCTCCAAGCTCTCTTCCAACTCTGTTATTAAGAAAAGACTGAATAGCTACTTGTCTGAAATGGTATAGTAGTAGTAGTAGTAGTAGTAGTAGTAGTAGTAGTAGTAGTAGTAGTAATAATAATAATAATAATAATAATAATAATAATAATAATAATAATAATAAAGTTGGAAGGGACCTTGGAGGTCATCGAGTCCAACCCCCTGCTCACGCAGGAAACCCTGCACCATTTCAGACAAATGGCTTCTTAAAAACTTCCAGTGTTGGAGCATTCATCACTTCTGGAGGCAGGTTGTTCCACTGGTTAATTGTTCTAACTGTCAGGAAGTTTCTCCTTAGTTCTAGGTTGCTTCTCTTAGTTCTAGGTTGCTTCTCCCCATTGCTTCTTGTCCTGCCTTCAGGCGCCTTGGAAAATAGCTTGACTCCCTCTTCTTTGTGGCAGCCCCGAGATACTGGAACACTGCTATCATGTCCCCCCTCGTTCTTCTCTTCATTAAGCTAGACATACCCAATTCCAGCAGCCATTCCTTATATGTTTTAGCCTCCAGTACCCTAATCATCTTTGTTGCTCTTCTGTGTACTCTTTCTAGAGTCTCAACATCTTTTTTACATCGTGGTGACCAAAACTGGATGCAGTATTCCAAGTGTGGCCTCACGTGGTATTAATACTTCACGTGATCTTGATTCTATCCCTCTGTTAATGCAGCCCAGCATTGTGTTGGCTTTTTTGGCAGCTGCAGCACACGGCTGGCTCATATTTAAATGATTGTCCACTAGGACTCCGAGATCCCTCTCACAGTTACTACTATTGAGCAAGGTACCCCCTATACTATACCTGTACATTTGGTTTTTCTTACCTAAATGTAGAACCTTACTTTTTTCACCATTGAATTTCATTTTGTTAGATAGTGCCCAGTGTTCAAGTCTGTCCAGATCCTCCTGTATCCTAAGCCTGTCTCTTGCTTAAGCAGGGTTGGACTAGAAGACCTCCAAGGTCCCTTCTAGCTCTATTTTATTCTAAAGTTCCTAAAGCATGAAGTGAGGGAAGCCTGGATGTGTTGCTGCACCCCCAAACTAGTATGCCACCACCAAAAGAAGCAGCAGCAACAGCAGCTGCCTTTTGTTGATATGGATTGGTTTTGCACCCCAGTTCCCAGGATCAGTGAGTTCCTGATGATTTTATTTCAGTTGGCTGCATCCAGTCCTACCATCTGCTTTCCCACTTAGTCCATGGCCCTTTTGCATTAAAAGATTGATCGAAATAGTCTGTTCCTTTTATGTTGTCCTTTCCCTCTGCATCCCATGACCACGTGGAAGAATGGTATACTTTAGCAGCCAGTTTGCTAATTTTCATCTGCAGATGTTTGTGTTTTGGGGGGAACAAGGACAGACATCAGACACCATTTCCCACCGAATTTACAAGTGTCTTGGAATCTTACTTTCCTCTTCTCTTGGTTTTGCTATTAAAATCTTTATTTCACTCTTGATGGTTTTAACATTCCTGATTGTAACATGATTGCCGTGCCATTTGTATCTGTGCATTCTCTCCTGACTTACTGGTTGCTAAGGAAGTCTTTACATTTGTAGCTCTCTCCCAATTCATTGGCCATCCTTCCAAGAATCCAGCTGTTGGCACCAGCTGTGAAAAGACTGATTCCTGCAAAACAAAGGAAGAAGCGGAGGAGAAGAAAGGGAAATCAATCTTTATCTGGGAAGTGCCCTCTTGTTTTGACCGATGGCTGGTTCTCATGCTCAAAAGGGAAGGGAAGAGGAATGGCAAACATCACTGGGTATATAAATTGCCAAATTCACTTCCATTTCACAGTGGGAAACCATTTTCCATCAAGGCCCACCTACCCTTAGGAATAATATATTGCAGGCTGCAGGTGAATGGAGCAACCGTCATAAATCGCTTCATTCTGAGCCGTTTTCCTCCACCTTCTTCTCTGTGTACAGCAGGGGTGTCAAACTCAATTTCATTGAGGGACGCATCAGCATTGCGGTTGCCCTCAGGGGGCTGGGTGGGTATGGCCAGGGTGGGTGCGGCCTACTGGGTGGGCGTGGATGGAGTGGGTGTGGCCTAGTGGGTGGGTGTGGCCAGCTCTACATCGTTTGCATCAAGGGCGCCTGTGGGGGCCTGGGCAGGAGTGAGACAGATCTGAGGGTCTCTGGCAGAAGGGGGTGGGACCAGGGCAAGTGCCAAGGCATGGTCCACTGGAGGAGCCTCACTGTTCCTCTCAGGCCATGCAGGGGGGGGGCTTATGGAGCTAAGACTGAATGCATTTCAGCATAGATGGCCACCACAAAATTGTACATTGGCTCCCGGCTGGCCTGGGCCAGGGCCAAGGCAGCGGGGGCCATTCCCTCACTGTTTCCAGGATGGCTTCGCGGGCCACATGAAACCACTTTGCGGGCCGCATCCAGCCCCCGGGCCTTGTGTTTGACATGTCTGGTGTACAGGTAGTCCTTGACTTATAATCACAATTGGGACAAGAATTTCCATTGCTAGAGGAGGCGTCATTAAGTGAGTTGTGCCCAATTTTTTTATTATTATTATTATTTTGCCACAATTGTTAAGTGAATCCAACTTCCCCCATTTACTTACTGGTTGAAAGCTGGCCGGGAAAGTGACCAGTTGTCCCGGGGATGCTGCAACCATCATCAATACATGGTAGTTGCCGAACATCTGAATCACGATCACGAGACCAGTGGGATGGATGCGATGACTGCAGGTGCGAGAACCTTTATAAATGGTTTGTCAACACTGCTAACATTGGATGTTCTTGCTTTGACAAAATATGAAGAGGCAGCCACTCTCTGTATAAGCTGTGTGGTACTTTTAGAGTTAAATTAGATGATGCTGGGAGGGGAGGAGAAAGAATGTATTGTTTTGTATCATTGTTTTAAACTGGCTGTAAGCCGCCCTGAGTCCTCCGGGAGAAGGGCGAGGTATAAATTTAATAAAATGAAAATGAAATGAAAATGAAATGAATGTGTGTGAGGATTAGTTAAGATAAGAAAACTGCTGGCTACAGAACAGAAGGGAAACTTTGCCCTTCAAACTGATTGGAGAACGTGATTTATGACTGCTAATTGGAGGAGGGAATTGTGCTTGAATATTACGTGCTCAGGGGAGGGGAATTCAGATCTTGGCATCCACCATGTTCCTGCCTAAAGGTGCTGTACTAATAAAGAAACTTTAAGGTAAACAATGCCTCGAGGCTCTTTGAAGTATTTCCCTAATCGGAACCATGACATGGTTTTTTTCCACGCAGTCATTCCTTTCTGTGGTCACCCAATGAATGTTTATAAGTCAAGGACTCCTACATTTTCACTAGGCTCCCCATTAGTCTTACTGGAAAGCTAAGTAGACACAGGGCGACAAAGAAAGGGAAAAGCAGGACTTTTATCACCATTTGGGCACTGCATAGGTCAAAGGGCAAGAATGGCCCATCCCACCCAAAACAAATTCTGCAAAACATCCACAAATTTTGCTCTGGGGAAATGGAAACAGATTGAATACTCTTTAGAAATGAGGGTGGAGGTTCGTTCGCCGAGCTTGTGGGTTGGTTTCCGAATGTTCTGTTAACCAGGCTAGGCAACATCTTCAGAGGAGTTTAGGGGATGCCAGTGTCCTTCTTCTGGTTTGGAAATTATCTTTAGAAATTTAGAAACTCTTTAGAAATTATCACCAGGCAGAAATTATGCAGCCTTTTGAGGGCTAGAGAAAATGACGGCTTCTCAGGTTTGGTGGTCTTCGGAGATTATTAAAATAATATCAATCCAGATTCCAAACTGGAAAAGTTTTGAGCACCCTGGAAAATAATGTCAGGGTTTTCGCAGGAGGTGTGCAGACCTGATAATGCTTGTGGACTTCTCAGTGGCTTTGGGTAACTTCCTAACCTATGTCTACAGCATCTTGCTTCAGCAGAATCATAGAGAGAGGGACCTCAGAGTCCTAGTGGACAATCACTTAAATATGAGCCAGCAGTGTGCTGCAGCTGCCAAAAAGGCCAACACAGTGCTAGGCTGCATTAACAGAGTGATAGAATCAAGATCATGTGAAGTGTTAATACCACTTTACATTGCCTTGGTAAGGCCACACTTGGAATACTGCATCCAGTTTTGGTCACCGTGATGTAAAAAAGATGCTGAGACTCTAGAAAGAGTACAGAGAAGAACAACAAAGATGATTAGGGGACTGGAGGCTAAAGCCTATAAGGAACGGCTGCTGGAATTGGGTATGTCTAGCTTAACGAAGAGAAGGACAAGAGGGGACATGATAGCAGTCTTCCAATATCTCAGGGGCTGCCCCAAAGAAGAGGGAGTCAAGCTATTCTCCAAAGCACCTGAGGGCAGGACAAGAAGCAACGGGTGGAAACTTAGCAAGGAGAGAAGCAACCTAGAACTAAGGAGTAACTTCCTGACAGTTAGAACAATTAACCAGTGGAACAACCTGCCTCCAGAAGCAGTGAATGCTCCAACACTGGAAGTTTTTAAGAAGAGACTGGACAGTCATTTGTCCGAAATGGTATAGGGTTTCCTGCCTGAGCAGGGGGTTGGACTCGATGACCTCCAAGGTCCCTTCCAACTTTATTATTATTATTATTATTATTATTATTATTATTATTATTATTATTATTATTATTATTATTATTATTATTATTATTATTATTATTATTATTATTGTGGTTTCCAGCTTTTCTTGCCAACTCAGCCTCAGAAGATGGGAGCCTGCAGTCCTTTCCGTGGCCGTTCACATCTCTTGCTTACCATTTCCATCTTGCTCCCAATGCTTTTAAACATTTATTTGAAACTGCTGGGAAACATTATCCAGTAGCCTGGTTCACCATGTCATCAATTGGCAAAGGATATCCACTTTTACTTCTTCTTCTTCTTCTTTTTCCATTTGCAATTCTCAGAGTGACTCTAAAAGATATCTGGAGGTGGTTGTAGAAGGATGAGAGCAAGCAAATTGAAACTAATCCAGACAACCTGGAAAAGTTCTTTTTTTTTTTTTCCCCCCCCTCTCCTTGCAAAACTCAGCAGCAAATCCAAGATTGTCAACCATATCCTCAATGTTCTGCCCTTTAGGTTCAGGTCTGTTAAAGCTTCCCGGCATTTTCTTTAATTTCCTTGCAGACTAGGCAAGGATTTGTTTCCTGTCATCAGGTGAGCATTAAACCCTGCGACAGTGATGACGGTCCTCTCTGTGTTTCTCAGAAGAATAATAATAATAATAATAATAAATTTAATTTATATGCCGCCCTTCTCCCAGCGGGACTCAGGGCGGCGCACAACATATTTAAAACAAAACATAAATACATTCCCCCCCGATAAAACCGAATTAAATCAAATTTTAAAGTTGTGTCTCTGTCAAATTGTTAAAAGATAAACCCCAAATAAAATCCTCCCTAGGTCAGAAGGAAGACATCAGAGGAGGCTGTCTCCTCCACAAAGTTTGCCTGATCTTTTCTCCAGAACTTTTCTTCTGGTGCTCGGCTACCTAAGGTGGCAAGTGCTTGGAAGGAAAATCATTTGCAGGTGTGGGGGACATCCATCTACCAGACATTTTTCTGGCTGTGTGGGACTTCCAGTGTCAGACAGATGTGCCCAGAGTGTGTGCAAATGCCTGTAAAGACAAATGTCCATATCAAGTTCCATCAGCAATGTTCCCAGCAGCTGAATCATTGGCTCATTCAGGAATCTTCTGAATCACTAAGCCCATGTTGTGTTGGGGACCAGTCAGGGTCTTTCCTTCACCCAGTTCAGATTCCAGCTCCAGAGAGAAACCCGTTGGGAGTTATTTCATTTTATTTGTATATAACCTTGGTGGTATAAACAGAGGCATAGAATCAAAATCATGTGAGGTATTAGTACTCTTTTATAAAACCCGAGTATTGTAATACCATACTTAGAAGACCGTGTCCAGTTTTGGTCGCCAGATTACAAACAAATGTTGAGACTTTGGAAAAAGTGCAGAGAAGAGCAACTAAGATGATTAAAGGCCTGGAGACTAAAACATATGAAGAACGGTTGCAGGAACTGGGTATGGCTAGTCTAGAGAAAAGAAGGACTGGGGGAGACATGATAGCAGTATTCCAGGATCTGAGGGGCTGCCACAAGGCAGAAGGGGTCAGGTTGTTCACCAGAACACCAGAGGGAAGGACAAGAAACAATGGTTGGAAACTGATCAAGGAGAGAAGCAACCTGGATCTAAGGAGAAACTTCTTAAACAGTGAGAACAATTAACCAGTGGAACAGCTTGTTTTCAGAAGTTGTGGGAGCTTCCTCACTGCAGGTGTTTAAGAAAAGACTGGACAGCCACTTGTCTGGAATGGTATAGGATAGAGGTAAGCAACCTTGGCTCTTTTATGACTCGTGGACTTCAACTTCCAGAATTCCTGAGCCAGCCATCCTGAGGAGAAATTGAGAGGTTTCCAAGCTGAGTCATGATGGCTCAGGAATTCTGGGAGTTGAAGTCCACGAGTCATAAAAGAGCCAAGGTTGCCTACCCCTGGTATAGGAGAAAAGATTAGAAGACCTTCAAGGTCTCTTCCAACTCTGTTATCCTGTTATTTCATATGATGATGATGATGCTCTCAGTCCCAGTCTCTGCATGGCCTGGTCCCACTGTCTCATGCTACTCATGGCTGTTCTAGAGCAACTTTGCTTTTCTGCATTGCCAAGAGGAGGGAATTCTGCTTTTCATGCCTCATTACATTTGTCTCCGGCTTCGGGCACAGNGTGGGAGCCCCCACCCTCTGGAACGAACTACCCCCAGAGATCCGGGTGATCCCGGATCTCCCCTCCTTCCGCCGCGCCCTAAAGACATGGCTTTTTCAACAAGCGGGTCTGGCCTAGGGAATTTTAGCGGGGTTTTTTAAGGGTAATTTTAAGGATAATTTTAATGATTGGCCTTCTTAAATATTTCTTTTTAATTCGGTTTTTAATATAGATGTTATTGTATTATTGTATTGTGGTTTTTATGAGGCTGTTAGCCGCCCTGAGTCCTATGAGGAGAAGGGCGGGGTACAAATTAAATTATTATTATTATTATTATTATTATTATTATTATTATTATTATTATTATTATTATTATTATTATTATTAAACCCTGCGACAGTGATGACGGTCCTCTCTGTGTTTCTCAGAAGAAGGAAGACATCAGAGGAGGCTGTCTCCTCCACAAAGTTTGTCTGATCTTTTCTCCAGAACTTTTCTTCTGGTGCTCGGCTACCTAAGGTGGCAAGTGCTTGGAAGGAAAAGTGGGGAAGCAGTTGCAGGTGTGGGGGACATCCATCTACCAGACATTTTTCTGGCTGTGTGGGACTTCCAGTGTCAGACAGATGTGCCCAGAGTGTGTGCAAATGTCTGTAAAGACAAATGTCCATATCAAGTTCCATCAGCAATGTTCCCAGCAGCTGAATCATTGGCTCATTCAGGAATCTTCTGAATCACTAAGCCCATGTTGTGTTGGGGACCTGTCAGGGTCTTTCCTTCACCCAGTTCAGATTCCAGCTCCAGAGAGAAACCCGTTGGGAGTTATTTCATTTTATTTGTATATAACCTTGGTTGTATAAACAGAGGCATAGAATCAAAATCATGTGAGGTATTAGTACTCTTTTATAAAACCCGAGTATTGTAATACCATACTTAGAACACCGTGTCCAGTTTTGGTTGCCAGATTACAAACAAATGTTGAGACTTTGGAAAAAGTGCAGAGAAGAGCAACTAAGATGATTAAAGGCCTGGAGACTAAAACATATGAAGAACGGTTGCAGGAACTGGGTATGGCTAGTCTAGAGAAAAGAAGGACTGGGGGAGACATGATAGCAGTATTCCAGGATCTGAGGGGCTGCCACAAGGCAGAAGGGGTCAGGTTGTTCACCAGAACACCAGAGGGAAGGACAAGAAACAATGGATGGAAACTGATCAAGGAGAGAAGCAACCTGGATCTAAGGAGAAACTTCTTAAACAGTGAGAACAATTAACCAGTGGAACAGCTTGTTTTCAGAAGTTGTGGGAGCTTCCTCACTGCAGGTGTTTAAGAAAAGACTGGACAGCCACTTGTCTGGAATGGTATAGGATAGAGGTAAGCAACCTTGGCTCTTTTATGACTCGTGGACTTCAACTTCCAGAATTCCTGAGCCAGCCATCCTGAGGAGAAATTGAGAGGTTTCCAAGCTGAGTCATGCTGGCTCAGGAATTCTGGGAGTTGAAGTACACGAGTCATAAAAGAGCCCAGGTTGCCTACCCCTGGTATAGGAGATCAGATTAGAAGACCTCCAAGGTCTCTTCCAACTCTGTTATCCTGTTATTTCATATGATGATGATGATGCTCTCAGTCCCAGTCTCTGCATGGCCTGGTCCCACTGTCTCATGCTACTCATGGCTGTTCTAGAGCAACTTTGCTTTTCTGCATTGCCAAGAGGAGGGAATTCTGCTTTTCATGCCTCATTACATTTGTCTCCGGCTTCGGGCACAGAAGACTGCATTGCCAGACTGTGGAATGCAAGCATTAGCCTTTGCAATGGTACTTAAAGAATTCCTTTGGCTGTTGTTTTTTTCAGGGGATAAGTGGGGGAGAATTATTTGCACATCCATATGCTGTCTGTCTTATGGCTATTAAAACTACACAGGAATCTTAGACCGGAAACAGAAGTGTTATGGAGAATGGTAACCACAGGCAAGAGGCCGACCAGGGCATAAAGTCTGGCTCAGGGTAATATGTAGCTGAGTGATTGATTGAAACATTTATACAGCACCTTTGAAAATGCCAAGTTTTTCTGGGCTGACCTGTGAAGATTTTAAAACTTTTAAAAAACTGAAAATTGATGGTGATTTCACCGAATAACATTATAAATGAAGTAAGCACATGTCTAGGAGAACCACTGCTAGAACAGAAATCACATTAAGTGAGTGAGTGAGTGAGTATAGGAGGGAGGGAGGGAGGGAGGGAGGGAGGGAGGGAGGAAGGAAGGAAGGAAGGAAGGAAGGAAGGAAGGAAGGAAGGAAGGAAGGAAGGAAGGAAGGAAGGAAGGAAGGAAGGAAAGAAAGAAATACTGGGAAAATAGAAATATCCTCACATGGAACAAGGAAGTGCCAAAATAAAGTATTTTAATTAAGATACTTCTGACTCATCCCCCGCTCATCCTGTCCTCCCCCTTTCTACATTGGAAGACACAGAACAGGGCCTCCAAAAGTGATTTTTTTAGGTTTCAGAGAAAGACCTTATGATCAGAATACAGAATAACAGAGTTGAAAGGGACCATGGAGGTCTTCTAGAGTCTCCTGCTTGAGCAGCGGATTAGACTAGAAGACCTCCAAGGTCCCATCCAGCTCTATTCTGATTGATTGATTGATTGATTGATTGATTGATAATCCAACCCACTGCTCAAGTAGGAGACCCTATGAGATTGAGGGTCTCAAATTGTCAAGGACCTTATTGGTTAATATAAATCCTTGGCTGGCTGGGGAATTCTGGGAATTGAAGTCCACACAACTTAAAGCTGTTGAGGTTGAGGAAATCTGCTTTCCCCTGCACGAGGCATGATCCGGGCACCAGGACGACATGAGGACAGTTTGACTGCCTTATTTCAGGAGGTTTTGAACCATCTTCAAGGGCTGCCCCATCTTCACTTTCTTGCAGTGGTTTAAATGAGATGTTTAGAAAGAGAATGCAGCCAGCATCGAAAGGCATCCTTTTCTGGGGAAAAACAGACCTGGCCCTGGGTCGTAGGCTCAATAACCTCCAGACCGTGGCTTCCTAAATGCATTCATTTCCTTATTTGATTTCATTGCATGTCCACGTGAGGCACATGCAAAAAATAAAAAATAAAAAATGCTGCTGTTTCTGTTTGGAGAATCTTTCGCCTACTTTGTCTTTCAGAAGCTTCATTGGAGCCTTTGTGTCATGTGTCTGAGTAACGAAACACTTAAAAGGACTTTCAGGCATGTTTTCTCCTAAAAGCATTTATTAATGTTAAAATACATCAGCACGGCATGGTGGAATGCTTAGAACTGCTTCTCTTCCGTTACGCATAGCATTCCACTCCCTTATTGTAGGGTCATGGTTCACATCTTCCAATCAACTTGGAAGATGTGATTTACTTCCGGTTTCTTTCTCCCGGGCTATCCTTATGCTCCTCCCTCTTTCCTAGTTGCTGGTTTAACTATATATATACCAGACAGTTCTGCACATTGTCAAAGCAAGAATATACAGTATTTGCAGTGTTGACACTTTGTTTTTATTTACGTCTTTCTCAAAATATTATCACCCAGCTTCAATGACTCAGTAGAGATGAATGTGTACAAATAAATAGCTATTATTAATCCTTTCTGATGAATCAAATGGAAAAAGGAAATAATTGACCAGAGAAGTCTGTGGAGATTCTCAGTCATCCAGGTCACAGTTGTCCCGAAGGTGCTTTTTAAAGAAACAACCGGACTTTCTTTGATTTTCCTTGAAGATGTTTTGCTTCTCATCCAAGAAGCTTCTTGAGTTCTGACTGAATGGTGGAGAATGGAAGGGTTTATATTCCTTGCGGTCATCTGGTCATTAGTGCTCTGTTTGAGAGTCATTGAGGCCACTTGGAGGCTTATCTGTGCCCTCAGGATCACCTGAATAGTGCAAATGGGTGTGGAACCTTCTTGGAACTGCTCAAGCAGGAGACTTTATACCATTTCAGACAAGTGAATGTCCAGTCTCTTCTTAAAAACCTCCAGTGATGGAGCGCCCACAAGGTCTGAAGGCAAGCCGTTCCACTGGTTAATTGTCCTCACTGTCAGGCAGTTTCTCCTTAATTCCAGGTTGCTTCTCTCTTTGGTCAGTTTCCAACCATTGTTTCTTGTCCTGCCCTCTGGTGCTTTGGAAAATAAGTTGATCCCTTCCTCTTTATGGCAGCCCCTCAAATACTGGAATACTGCTATCATGTCCCCCCTGTTTCTTCTTTTCTTTAGACTAGCCAAACCCAGGTCCTGCAGCCGTTTTTCATATGTTTTAGTCTCCAGGCCTTGGATCATCTTGCCCAATGGGCAGGGTCAATAAAGCTGGACCCTCTCAGCTCTCTAAGCTCTATCAGGTCAGGTGGCTTCATTTGTCATTTTCTGGCACATCTGCCATGGAGCAGCTGCAGAACCTGAGCCGAGTCTGCAGAGGAAGTTGGAAGATTTGCATGGGGCCCGATGGATTAGGAAAATCTGGAAGCCGGACAGATAACATTCAACTAACAGGCTGAGGAGAGAGAGAGAGAGAGAGAGAGAGAGAGAGAGAGAGAGAGAGAGCGAGAGAGAGAGAGAGAGAGCAAAATAAACCAGTCTGCTTTCACTTATGCCCAGAGAGGCATTTTCCAAGATTGTGAACTCCTGCAGTTAGATAGGTACAGTCCGTGGAGGAGTCCTTTTAAACAGGCACACACAAAACCTGTCTTTTTGTAAAGCTGTAATGAACACATCCCTTTCCCAAGGCTGGACCTGTTGAATATTTTTCCCTCCCTTTGGGGTCTATTTCATCCTCAGCAAACTACAAAGGCTGAGTTCCACAAGGGGGTGATAATCAATCTGCTGGGTCACTTATGTCATTTGGGCAATATCACATTCATGCTGCTTCGTAAGATTTCTCTCACCTCACCCTCACATAAAAAAACACCCCGGTCTCTGGCTGCAAAAATCGAGACCTGATCTCTTGCTCTCCTACATGCATAAACTCACACCCATGCACACATGTGCTCACCCACTGCACCTCCGCCTGCGGATCTGCTTTGTATCTGTATTGCAGATCCAGGGCCTCAGGGCCGCCATTCTCGGCAGTGTTGAGGGATTGTATTTAATGATGTAAAGTCACTTTAGCAAATTCCTTGAGTTGAGCCACTATCACTTTCCTAACACCTGTTTTGGCACTAGCTTGAGCTTTGGGCATAGTTACACACAACTGTAAATCCCAAAGAGGGAACACACACGGTAAACTCATTCCAAAAAAGGGAGCTGGTTCACAAAGCTCTCCATAGATTAATCTCACCCCTTATGCTCCTACAAAAGTCACTCAGAAAAGAACACAAAACAAAATGGGGGGTGTTGTGTTTTCGGTTCGCAAGCAATTGACAAAGACGCATGGTGGAAAACAATAACTCTTTATTCTCCTTCTCCAACTCCAAGCAAGAAGCAAAAGACTCGCAGGCCTTTTATAGGGTGAGGAACCCAGATAGTGCTAACCAATAGGAATGCAGCATTTTCGCACCTTGCGCAGGCGCACAAGGATGGCGCTGCTCTGTCTGGTCCCGGGCAGCTTTTACAATCCTCGGGACCATTTGCAACCTTTCTGGGCCTGCTGAGTTTCCTCAACAGGCCCAGGACACAAATGGGCCGCAAATGGAAGCAGTTAAGTTACATGCAACATGTGGGCTAATCTTTGCTTTTATCAGAGACCAAACCCTGAGGCCCAAACTGCATGTATCTCCTTGAAACCTTCCAAAAGCTGCCACCAATTGTAATTAATAGGATTGTAATAGATTTAAAGTACAAGAAAGCTGTTAAAAATAGGAGGAAATCCTATTAATTGCAATCAGGAAATTTACAGTTGCTTAAAATAATATTAAGTCAAATGCATTTTTGTCCTAACCTCATCTGCTTTATTTGTATTGGCTGTGCATATAAGATTCTTATGCCTCTGCCTATAAGATCACCTCCAGATGGATTCATAACTGGCTGGCGAACCACACTTGGCGGGTGATCCTCAATGGAGCTACATCTACGTGGAGGGAAGCATGCAGTGGGGTACCTTAAGATTCAATTCAGGTCCAGTACTCTTCAACATCTTCATAAAGGGCTAGATGAGAGGATAGAAGAGGAACTCATTAAATTTGCAGATGACACCAAGTTAGGGGAGATAGCCAACATTTTAGAAGATAGGCTCAAGATCCAGAAGGATCTTAACAAACCTGAACACTGGGCCCTATCTAACAAAATGAAATTCAGTGGTGAGAAAAGTAGGGTCCTACACTTAGTAATCAAATCAAATCAAATCAATAGTAAAACATACCAAATGCACAGATATAGAATGAGTGGTTCCTGGCTCAATTGTAGTAACTGTGAGAGGGATCTTGGAATCCAAGTGGAGAATCACTTCAGTGTGAGACAGCAGCGTGCTACAGCTGCCAAACAGGCCAAAGCGGGCCTGGGATGCATCAACAGAGGGATAGTCTCAAGATCACATGAAGCGTGATCTGCACTTTGAGAGACCACACTTGGAATATTGCATCCAGTTCTGCTCACCATAATACCAAAAGATGCTGAGACTCTAGAAAGGGTGCAGAGAAGAGCAACAAAGATGATTAGGGGTCTGAAAGCTAAAACACATGCTGAACGGTTGCAAGGACTAGGTATATCTAGTTTAATGAAGAGACCTAGTGGTGACATGGTAATAGTCCTCTAAAATTTGAGAGGGAGCCAGATTATTCTCCAGAGCACTTGAGGGCAAGACAAGAAGTAACGGATGGAAACATATCAAGGAGAAATCCAATCCTTGAACTAAGGAGGAATTTCCTGACAGTGAGAGCAATTAATCAGTGGAATGCTTGCCTTCTTCAGAAGTTGTGGATGCTCCACCACTGGAGGTTTTCAAGAGGAGACTGGACAGCCATTTGTCCAGAATGATATAGGGTCTTTTGCTTGGGCAGCATGTTGGGCTAGAAGACCTCCAAACTCTCTTCCAATTCTAATTCTGTATTTTTTTTCTGATTGGGGAGATATTCCTCATCACTTAAGCTCAGCGCTCAAACCATCCTTTCTTAGAGGACAAGGACTGCCTTCAAGTCCTGAAGGAAACATTTTCTTCTATTTACAACTTCATAAAATAAAATGCTGAGTCCTGCTCAGGAATGAAGTTCCGAAGATGTCAGATGTTCTGACGTCCTCTCATTCAGGACTGACTCTGTCTGCTTTGAACATCAGTCAGAGTTATTTAGATGTTGCCTAAATGTTGGAATTTTGTTTCCTTAGCAATTGCCTTCTGGGATGTTTTTTCAAGTCCCCAGGCTCATTTATAGCCCTGCTGTTTCCTTCTGGTCCCCTATGCAACAGTTATCAGGAGAAGACGCTCTCTCCCTTTTCAAGATCTACCTCCTATATGCCATTGAACTGTGGTGGTAACTCTGGTTGTTGTTAGATAGACAGTCACTTGTCTGAGATGGTATAGGTTCTCCTGCTCAAGCAGAGGGCTGGACTAGAAGACCTCCAAGGTCCCTTCTAGCTCTTTCTATTCTATATTCAATAATGAATGCCCTGGGTTTCGGTTGTGCTGCAAATTGCTTTGTGAACTGGGATGTTGAAAGGTGGTATGTAACAGGAATGTTGTAACTGAATAGAAGCATAAATAAAACCCTATTTGTGACTCCAGGGAGTATATTTGGTGCAGTTTCAAGCGTTTGAAATCCAAATTTCCTTGTTCCTTGTGTCCCAGGGTATAGAGTGGGAAGAAGAGATTCTTACCACCAAGAGAGATTGCGGGATATTTTCCCAGTCCACAAATTCTAAAGATACCAGAAGAATTTATGAAGTAGTAGTTAAACTAATATACTTGGAGTCCAAGATATACCATAGAATGAGTTTAATGCTCAAATGAGTTGTGTTTTGGGTAGAAAATTATGCACCATTTGGTCTAGCCTGGTTTCTAACATTTCCCCAAACATTCCCTGATCCGCCTTCTCTCTTTCCATCCTTTTCTTTCCCTTTCTTGTGGCTGCAGAACAAGATCCTTATTTAGACATTTGCTGAAAAGTATAATACAAATATGTGGAAGTCTGATCAGTTGCTAAACATCAAAACTTGAGGATCTGGGGCTGGCAGAAACGGGGTAATAATGCTCCATTGAAAAAACAGATGGAGAATCTAAAACTATGGAGAAACTGCACACATCTGTTCTCAGACAGCAACTGTTGGTGGAAAGCTTACTCTGTCAGTAGAAAGTTGAATTAATAAACCAATTGCCAGATTATATTGTTGTTGTTTTTTAAATCAATTGAGAACAATTAATCAGTGGAACAGCTTGCCTCCAGGAGTTAGAGTAGAATAGAATAAGAGTTGGAAGGGATTTTAGAGGTCTTCTAGTCCAATATTTGAGGGACTCCTACAAAGATGAGGGTGGGGGTCAAACTATTTTCCAAAGCAGCAAAAGAAGAGGCAAGAAACAATGGATGGAAACTAACCAAGGAGAAACTAACGTAGAACTAAGGNAAGGAATAATTTCCTAACAGTGACAACAATCAACCAGTGGAATAGCTTGCTTTCAGAAGTTATGGGTGCTCCATCACTGGTGTCTTTCAAAAAAAAAAAAGACTGGACAACCAAGTATGCTTGAGCAGGGGGTTGGACTAGAAAACCCCCAAGGTCCTTTCCAGCTCTGTTATTCTGTCTTCTGTGTTCTAGATTAACAGGAAAGTTAGTTGTACTGTCAGGTAAAAAAAAGCCTGAGAAAATCCGAGGAACCTTAGAAGAGAACAGATTTCTGCTCTCAGATGGGCTTTGACATGAAGAAATCTTTCCTTTTAGGACCTCCGAAGTCCAAGACATCAAAGGATTCAGTGTTGCCAATATGCAAGACACTTGTCCCTATATCTGCATTCTCTGGGTCTAGTTTGTCTGATTTCTGTGCAGAGAGAAGGGATCAGTCCCCATAATATGCTCAGGAAGGACTGGCTCCAACTGCTTGTTCATTTTGACTGAACCATTTCCAGGGTACCAGATTGTTTTGGAGGCTGGATGACTAAAACAATGCATACAGTTCCAAGTAACAACCTCACCAGAGACGTGGATTTTTTAAAATATTAAGATACTGACAGTTTTCGATCTGATTTACTTCCTAAACTAATTCTTAAGGTATGGCACACGTTTTTTGGAACCCTGCATCCTCACAAGGCTGAGATTTTCTTTGGATGCTCAACATAATCAGCTTCCACCAAGAAAAATGAATATACGCGAAGTCAGAATTTTTAGATCCAATAGACATTCTTCTGTACTCACTGACATTGTCTGGATTTGCTTTAAACGCTCCTCCTTGTCCCAATTTGAATCAATCCTTTTATTTTATTTTTTCTTCAATGCTCCCTTCCTGTCTCCCTTCTCTTTTCTTAGTCTCACATTTAGTGAAAAGAAGGACTAGGGGATGACATGATATCAATTAGACATGTTCCAATATCTAAGGGGCTGCCACAAGGAAGGGGGAGGGGTATCAACCTATTCTCCAAAGCGCCTGAAGGCAGGACAAGAAACAATGGATGGAAACTAATTGAGGAAACAAGCAACCTGGAACTAAGGAGAAATTTCCTAAATTTTGATTTAGGATTTTCAAGAAGAGACGGGGCAGCCATTTATCTGGAATGGTAGAGGGTTTCCTGCTAGAGCAGGGGGTTGGACTAGAAGACCTCCAAGGTCCCTTCCAATTCTGTTATTCTATTCTGTTCTATTCTGTTCTATTAATTTTCCCTGTCTCTTTTAGTTTTTAACAATGTAAAATAATTTATTTTGTCCACAATACTGGCCACCTTACTATTAAAATCCAAATCACTCATGGACAAGCTGGTAGAGACTGTTCCCACCACAGATCCTTGGGGGAATCACTCTGTTTATACCCATCCATTACAGAAACTCTCTTTAGTCCTACCTTCTATTTTCTTTTATTTACCTCATTGTCTGTCATGACCTCCCTGGGTGGTAAAATGATTCCAGCATGTGATCATTCCAGGAACTGCTGCTCAAAATGCAATCTTGACTAAAGAGCTCATAATGCCTAGGAAGATACCGGCCATTTTTTCCCCTTTCTTCAGGACACCCTTAAGATTATATACTCGTAGTCCTCGACTTACAACAGTTCGTTTAGTGAACATTTGAAGTTACAACGGGATAGAAAAAAAACTGACGTATGATGGTTTTTCACACCTATGACCCTTGCAGCATTCCCATGGTCAGGTGATCAAAATTCAGATGCTTGGCAACCGGTTCATATTTATGACAGTTGCAGCATCCCGAGGTCACGTGATCCCCTTTTGCAACCCCCTGACAAGCAAGGCTACGGGGAAGTCAGACTCACTTAATTGCACTGATTCACTTAACAATTGTGGCAAGAAAGGTTACATTGGGGCAAAACTGTCCCACTTTGCAACAGAAATCATGGGCTCCACTGTGGTCGTGAGTTGAGGATTACCTGTACACCATTGTTTAAGAGTTGAAAACGAACTCTAAGATCTTGCTACGCTCCTAAATGATCACCAATGTTTCTTGCGTTTTTATGTACAGGGGTAAGAGAAAAAATAATCAGCTGAGCAATCTTCCTAATAAAAGGGAACGTGGATTCACATGTAACTTACCATTTTACCATTTTACGTTTTTTCCCATCACCATCGCACAAGTTTTCCTTGAGCGAAGTCAGTTCATGCAACCCATAGTTAGTCAATAAAAGACAGTTCATGTATTATTAGTTGTTTCTCTTTCCAGAGATACTTTACATCAGGGGAGTCAAACTCAATTTGAGGGCTGCATCAGCATTATGGTTGCCCTCAAAGAGCCAGAAGGGCATGGCTATATAGGCGTGGATGGGGGGCTTGGCTGGCTCGACTGGCCAGCTTGCGGGTGCCGTTCCGAGGTGGCTGCTTTGCCCAGCGGGCTCGTGAATTTCTGGGCTGGAGGAGAGTGGAAGGGTGGCAGGGCTCCTGCTGGACGGGGCTGCTGTTGCTGCTGCCAGTGCTACCACTTGTGGGGGCAAGACGAGGCAAGATACACGGTGGGAAAGGGGTGGCCTGCCTCTGGTCCTGCCACTGTGGGGTGAGGCAAGGCAATGGCCTGGCTGTGAGGCCGAGCCCGGCTTATTGGATGCCCTGAGCTCACATCCAGCTGGCCATTACTGCTAGCCAATGAGCAGCCAAGGGGCTAAAGAGCTGCAGCTGCTGCCAGACACCACCAGTGCTTGTGTGCTCGCCACCTCCTGTCACGCCCGGGGTGAGCGCCCGGCCGAGCTAGGGTGGGCAAGGGCCAAGGCAGCAGGGGCCAGCCCCTCGCCATCTCCAGTATGGCCCTGTAGGGCAGAGCTAAATCCATCGGTCGGATCTGGTCGGGTCTGGCCCACAGGCCTTGAGTTTGACATGTCTGCTTTACATGAAAAACAAGAAGAAAAATGAAGAGGTGGCTTAATAACACAGCTATTATCAAAAGGCACTTCAGGTTATTATTTTTTTTCTAAAAATTAAGACAATTTAATAATATAAATAATGTATCAAGAGGAAGTGAGGGTCAAATGAGAAAGAGGTTGACCTTGAAATTTCAACTTTAGCAATGTTTTGTCTTGGTTCTGGTATTGTCAGCCTTTCAAAATAGGCCAGGTCAAGAAGCAGACTCCGCAGAGATCCAGGAATGGAGTTGTATTGTTGCAGGGTCTATGAACAGGATCTTGAGATTGAATCTGGGTCGATCACTGGGACCAGAGATTTACTCTTGCGAGCTTTTGGACTCATGCTGGAGCCCATCCTCAGGGAACCTCTATCTACTGGAATGTGTCTCATGGGTCCAGCACAAGTCCAAAAGGTCAGAAGACAAAACCTCTGATGCTGGTGACTGACCCAGATTCAATCTTGCACCATTATCCTGGGACAGAGACATTTGTCTGCATTCATGAGGATCTTGAGAGCCTTCATTGCCCCTTTTAAGGAGAACAAGGTAAAGGCAGGGCTGTTCTGAGTCTCTTCTCATATATTTTCCTTTCCCAGGATTGAGCAATATTAGAATTTCTATTTATATAAAGCACCACACAGAGCAAACAAAGAGTACAGTCACCATGTGCTTTACTGCTCAGCTATATAACTGTAGCAGGAAACTCTACTCAGAATAAAACAGCATAGAGTATATAGATCCAAACTTGTAAATATTGCCATCTACTGGCTGAATACTGCTGTAGTGGTTGCATAGAAATACATTCCAACAAAGAATTCCAACAAGCAACCATCTCCCTCTCCCATTTGCTTCTCAAGGCCGAAGCTGAGTTCCTCTACAGATACGTACCTGGAGGAGGACTCTGTTTTTCTAAAAAAAACAAACAATGGCTCTATAGATAGTCCTCAACTTAGAACTATTCCTTTAACAATGGTTCAACATTATGATGGGGCTGAAAAAAGGTGACTTACAACCCATTCTCAAAGTTATAACCATCGTACCATCCCCACAGTCATGTGATTTGGGCATTTGGCAATCATTTACAATGGTTGCATCATTGTGACCTTTCCAGTTAGCTTCCAACAAGCAAAGTCAACGGGGGAAGTTGGATTTCCTTAATGACCATGTGATTCACTTAACAACCATGTGGTTTGCTGAACCACAATGTTAAAAAAGGATTGTAAAATCAGGTCAGGTCAAGTGGTGACTTGCCTAATGACCTCATCATTAGCAACCAAAATTCTGGTCCCAGTTGTGTAAGCAAAGGATTACCTGTGTCTTGGTTATCCATCCGTGATATGAGTAGGGGATCTCAGTTTTACACCTTGTGTTTGGATAAATGAAAGGCAGAACCATTTTCAGAAGCCATAAGGACTGTTCCCCTTTTCATGGCTTCCTGTTGTAGTCCAGTTGCCAAAACATCCTTTCAGAAGTGGGTTTGTTTCCCACTTGTGACGTGGGTGGAGATGCGTGTAGTGGATAGCAAACTTCAACCACTGAATAGTTAGGTAAGGACGAACCTCAAAACAGCATCTCAAATTACTGATGTGCAGCCAACTGAAGTCCTGCAGGAATCTGACATCCAAGGCAATCAGGATAATCTATTTCACAACAGCTTTAAAAAAAACCCCACACATCTTTGAGCACATTGTCCTGGTTTTGTTTACAGCTAAAAGGGGAAAAAGAGGCACTTTATGTGGTGTCCTCTATGAACTCAGGCATTCCTGTTTACCTTGAGGGGAAAATGCTTTACTTATGACCACAATTGAGCCCAAAATTTATGTTGCTAAGCGAGATGTTTGTTAAGTGAGTTTTGCCCCATTTCACAACCTTTCTTGCCACAGTTATTAAACGAATCACTGCAGTTGTTAAAAGTTAGTCACACAGTTGTTAAGTGAATCTGGCTTCCCCATTGACTTTGCTTGTCAGAAGTTGCAAAAGGGGATCTCATGACCCTGAGATATGGCAGCTGTCATAAATGTGAGCCAGTTGCCAAGCATCCGAATTTTGATCACGTGACCATGATGCTGCTGCGACGGTCATCAGTGTGAAAAATATTATTATTATTTAAATTTATATACCGCCCTTACGGGACTCAGGGCGGTGAACAGGCAATAATAAAAATCACAGTAAATATTACATAAAAGCCTGCTCTAAAATATAAAACCCCTAACAAAACCCAATCAAAACTACGCCAGGCCGGCCGCATGGAACAGATGAGTTTTCAGGGCTCGGCGGAAGAGGCGCAGGTCCGCAGTTGTACGTCGGTCGGGGGGCAGGTCATTCCAGAGGGCAGGAGCTGCCACAGAGAAGGCAGATGTTTTAATGTACAGGATATGTCAGATATGAAATGGAGGAACAATTGGCCAACACACTGGGATCTGAGTCAAAATAAGAGCTGGTTGCAAGCCGGCAAGATCTCTGCTTGGAAACAGGAAGGGGGTGTGAACATTAACTTATACAGTAATAACCTCATCACAAGCGTCTTAGAATGTAGCTTTTGCTGTCAAGAGAAACCGTATCCTTCCCAACTGCTCTTAAAAGAACGACAGGAACCAAAGACTTCATTAATTTGTACAGAGATACATACTGTATACTTCTACCTATAGCAGGCATTTTGTTATCTAATTTTTTTATTGAAGTTTTAACAATAGTAAGAATTAATACAAACTAAATAGAAGAACATAGAATGAAAGGGATGTAGGCGTGAGCTTAAATGGACTCCAGAAGATGGTGAAGGACAGGAAGGCCTGGAGGAATGTTGTCCATGGGGTCATGATGGGTCAGACACGACTTCGCAACTAACAACAGCAACAACAAAGGGACCATAGAATAATAGGGTTGGAAGAAGGTCTTCTAGTCCAACCCCCTGCTCAAGCAAGAGACCCACTATCATTCCAGACAAGTGGCTGTCTCTTCTTGAAAAGCTCCAGGGATGGCCTACCCACAACTTCTGGAGGCAAGCTGTTCCACTTTGAGGAAGTTTCTCCTTAATTCCAGGTTGCTTCTCTCCTTGATCCATTGTTTCTTTCTTGCTTTCTGGTGCTTTGGAAAATAGGTTGACCTCCCTCTTCTTTGTGGCAGCCCCTCAAATAGTGGAAGACTGCTCTCATGTTGCCCCTAGTCCTTTTTTCAACGTGGCTATTTCTCATACTTATAACCATTGCAGCATCCCCATGATCACATAATCAAATTTTAGACACTTGGCAACTGACTCATATTTATGACAGTTACAGTGTCCTGGAATCATGTGGTCCTCTTTTGCAACTTTCTGACAAACAAAGTCAATGCAGAAGCCAGATTCACTTAACAACCATGTTACTAACTTAAGAACTGCAGTGATTTGCTTAACAACAATGGCAAGTAAAATCGTAAAATGGGGCAAAACTCACTTAACAAATGTCTCGCTTAGCGACAGAAATTTTGGGCTCAGTTGAGGTTGTAAGTCAAGCACTACATGTAATGTTTCTCAACCTTGACAATTTCAAGATATGTGGACTTCAGTTCCCAGAATGTTTGCCTCTTCACCACTCATGCATTCATAAGTGGCAACCCATAGTACACAACTCCTGAATGAAACCTCTCTCAAGGGACATCACACAGCTCGAGAATTATTTTGCTGACAATTGCTCAAAGATCGGATCTGTGGATTGTGGTTCTTTGGAAATACATCATCCTGCCTTTCCACCCCCACCCCCGCCAAATTAGCACGGCATCTTGGAGGGTCCTCCCCAAGGATCATGCAGCTGGCTTCAGCAGCTGTCTGGTGCCTCTCTTGGTGAGGACGTCAGCTCGGAATAATGTAGTCAAGTAATCCTTGCCTCCACCTCCAAGGCCTGACCTTAAATGGAGCAGAAAGACTTGGGGAAAAGATTGACTCAAACTGGCTGCCTGGTTCTCGTTATTTAAAAGTTTAACCCAGCATGAATGAACAGAAAAACAGAAAAACAGAATTGGAAGGGACATTGGAGGTCATCTAGTCCAACCCCCTGCTCAGGGAGAAAACCCTATACCATTTCAGACAAATGGATGCACAATCTCTTTTTAAAAGTCTCCAGTGTTGGAGCACCCACAACTTCTGGAGGGAAGCTGTTCCACTGATTAATTGTTCTAATTATTAGAAAATTTCTCCTTAGTTCTAGGTTGCTTCTCTCTTTGGTTAGTTTCCAGCCATTGTTTTTTGTCCTGCATTCAGATGCTTTGGAAAATAGGTTGACCCCCCTCTTCTCTGTGGCAACCCCTCAAATATTGGAACATGCTATCATGTCACTCCTAGTCCTTCTTTTCATTAAACTAGATATCCCCAATTCCAGCAACCATTCTTCATATGTTTTAGCCTCCAGTCCCTGATCCTCTTTGTTGCTCTTCTGTGCACTTTTTTCTAGAGTCTCAACATCTTTTTTATATTGTGGTGACCAAAACTGGATGCAGTATTCCAAGTGTGGTCTTACCAAGGCATTGTAAAGTGGTATCAACACTTCACATGATCTTGATTCTATCCCTCTGTTAATGCAGTCTAGGACTAGAATTCATAGATATTTCTAGATAAGTAGATATTCCATTCCATTTCAGAAAACAATATGAAGCTCCCCAAATACTGTTTTCTGAAGTTATTGGAACTAAAATTTTAAGCCTTGGTGTCCTCAAGATGGGCTGGAGTAATACCTATGCTTTCCAGCCTTTATGTGAATTATGGACTTTGTGATCCAACAAACTAGGCAAGCACCAATTTGACCTCACCCTAAAGCCTAATTCTAACTTTTGATCTGACAGAAAGAGAAATTGTTCAGAGACATTGGGAATCATCTTATCAACAACACTGCATTTACATATCATTTTAATTTAATCAAATGTAGGTGTTATCTGTTTTTGTTACTTATTGGACTTTGGCCTCTGCTTTCAATGTTGGGCCAGAGGTGGACAGAACCAGCTACTAAATGGCTAGAAGCCTGAAGGCAATTTCAGCAATTTGGAAAGGGGTGTGTGAGATGGAAAAAAGATAAACCAGAGGTTATGCTTAATCCATCTGCCAGCTTTCTATTGGCACCAATCAAAGATTGCAATCCTGGAGGGACATTAAGATGATTTTTAAAAATATTTTTATTTGATTTCTCATTTAGCTTTCACACTTTTTTCTTTTTAATTTTTGTAGCAAAATGCAAAACCCTCAAAAGTCTTTGGTATCTCAAAAAGACGTTACCTGAAAAAAAGGTTGTTTTTTTTTAGGACAAATTGAACATGAAACAAGCAGCTGAAATTTATTGAATGCTGCTTCTTCTCAGGGACTCAAAACAGGCTGGATATGTTGTAATCACCTTACGGCATGCTTTAAAACAGCTTCCTTCCATTGCAAGGATGTCTGTGGTCACATCTGTGGGATGTCTCTCTCTCTATATTTCACATTTCTTTCATCGCCCCACTTAATCTTCCTTCCAAAAACAACTTTTTTTAAAAAAAAAAAATCTTTAAAAGAACAGGAAATCTTTTCACAGCACATTAAGATTTGGGCAATTTACTTACTATATATTTATTTATGAATTATGAATTTTAAAGCATTTTTTTGACACCGGCCTTCCTCCTTCTACTAATGATTCTCTCCTTTTCTCTTTCCCCTGTCAATTAGCACAGAAAATACATAAAACTCTTTTCCAGGATTTTATTACACACAGCTAATCATATTCAAATAAAATGCCTCCAGAGGCTTGATGGTTCTTCTTTCTCCCTCCCTCCCCCCCAGTTTTTTCCCCGGTTCCAATTTTGGTTTTCTTCCAATTCTCATTCTTCTTTATCTGTGCCTCAGGTTTTTATTTTTGTCAACCTTTCTTTACTTTTTTTATTTTTCCAAAATAAAGCTTCTTCATCAAACTAAAAATGTTAATTTCTACACTGGATTTCCTAAGCATTTAGTTGGTGAATTTGCTCGGTCTACTTGCAAGCAATTCCCTGTAATGTTGCTATTTCTGCAGCCTTTTAATATTCTATGTTTCTTCCAAGAGCTTAAGGGGTCATGGAGCACTTACAACTTCTTCAAAAACCACGGTGATGTACAATGAGCCCAGAAATGGATAGGTCTCAAATTATCCACTGCAAGTCCATAGCTTAAGGTGAGTTTCAGACCTGCCTCATCTTGAACCTTTAACAAGAGTGATCCGTCATTCCATTTGTGGAGAAAGGTATAGTTTCCTAAAGGTCAAGTGAAATACAGTAGAGAGCGAAGCCAGAACTGAAAAGCGGGCGCTGAAATCCCCAAGCGTAACTGTCCCTCCCTTGGGTGCATCCCCTGCCTGACCCCATTGTCTAAGAGATTGTTTCTGGAAGGATTGCTTCATGGGTGGGTTGGGGTGCAGCTGACCTGCATCTCTGGCAGGTACAATGAACTCTTCGTTACTTCATTGCAACAAAAGTAAAAAAAATAACAACAAAAAAAGCTTCTTTCAACATTTAAAAAAAGCAAGAAAAAAATTCAAGGAAACAATTGGTCTATTAGTGGGAGAGTCTCAGGGGTTGCCATGAAGAAGAGGGAATCAAGCTATTCTCCAAAGCACCTGAAGGCAGGACAAGAAGCAACAGATGGAAACTCATCAAGGAGAGAAGCAACCTAGAACTAAGGAGAAACTTCCTGACAGTTAGAACAATTAACCAGTGGAACAACCTGCCTCCAGAAGTGATGAATGCTCCAACACTGGAAGTTTTTAAGAAGAGATTGGACAACCATTTGTCTGAAGTGGTATGGGGTTTCCTGCCTGAGCAGGGGGTTGAACTCGATGACCTCCAAGGTCCCTTCCAACTCTGTTATTCTATTCTATTCTATTCTATTCTATTCTATTCTATTCTATTCTATTCTACTCTACTCTACTCTACTCTACTCTACTCTACTCTACTCTACTCTACTCTACTCTACTCTACACTACACTACACTACACTACACTACACTACACTACACTACACTACACTATACTATACTATACTATACTATACTATACTATACTTTCTATTCTATTCTATTCTATTCTATTCTACTCTATTTTCTATTCTATTCTATTCTATTCTATTCTATTCTATTCTAGTCTAGTCTAGTCTAGTCTAGTCTAGTCTAGTCTATCCCTGCATCCTCCCCCCTCCCCAGAGTTCATGACAGACTGGCACCAAACGATAACAGTCATTAAATGAACTGTTGTAAATTGAGAATTACCTGTTAATCAATGATTAATCCCCATCCCTATTGCTTATGGACACCCCTACTGCACATGCAAGTTGAGAATGTCAGCTAAATAAATTATCAGACCTTTAAAATACACTGACAAACCAGAAGAAATCAATAGAGGTTTGATTTTTTTTTCTTCCTTCATCTTTTTGCAGCCTAATTCTGCAACATGTGGCTGAAGTCTTTGGCACAGCATGGCGAGACCTCAAGTCTAAAATGCCCCAGAGGATGCCGGATTAGGGAAAATTGGCCAAAGGGCTCCATGAGCAAAATCAACTGAAGTGTTTGCAAACATGTCCTGATAATGTATTTGCCAGTGGCTGAACTGAGGCACTCCCTTGATGCTTCTTCTTAAGAGAGGCTTAGTTCTTATCAAACATTTGCCTCCTTGGCTATCTGGAACCATCCATCACTCCAGCGTGGGATGAATAAGGACTGGCGCTGAGCCATCTTGAGTCTAATTAATCTCTCAGGCCATTAAAAGCAGTAGGAATAAAACTAGATGTGAGCTTTCTGGCTTCAAGGAGAAAAGATGTCTTTGGCTGGAGCTGTGAGCATGTGGCAGAACATGGCTTTGTCCATGAGTCCTTAACAAGCTGGGGGAACAAAACTCCCAGTCCCAGTTTGTCAGACAGTAGGACCTCCCGTTATGGCCCCACAGTAGGAATTATGATGAAAGAGGGAGGAAGGAAGAAAGGAAGGAAGTAAGTTCCAGAGAAAATAGATACATTTGAATAATGCTTCAAAGAAATGTGAGAAAATCCTTTAAAAAAATAGCTTGAGTCTTCTGTTCCAGCTGAAGTGGAAAAAAATACACACCAATGGATTCTGAGCAGTTCTGTCTTAATTTCTGGAAGATGCTTCAAGAATTCAGCAAGAGTCAACTACTTCAAAACCTATATAGTTCCCTCAACATTTACTTAACTCTCTTGTGGAACTCATGAAATGTTGAAGTCCTTGCCCTGAAGATAAAGTCCTCTTAACAAAATACAATTGCAAAGTTCACAGAACGTAGGTAGGATGACCCAACCCGCTTGATACTAAGACAGTGTCCCGATGCCCACAGTGCACTGCCCAAGTGCACAGTGCACAGTTTAATTCAGACTCACTATGGCATAGTGTTTAAGCTGTGAGACCTGGTTGTGCTATTGCTATCTATTTCTCTCCTTCCCTCCCTCCCTCCCTCCCTCCCTCTCTCTCTCTCTCTCTTCCCCCCACCCCCCAGCCTGGAGTTCAATCCTGATTGGCCCAAGGTTAACTCAGCCTTCCATCTTTCTGAGGTCGGTGTACTGAGGATCCAGATTGTTGGGGGCAAATATGCTGATATTTGTAAATAACTGAGAGTATGTTGTGAAGCATTATGGAGTGGGATTTAAGTCTAAGTGCTGTTGCTATTGCTACACACTTGCAGGCACCATTTTGAGTTTTTTTCTCCCTCCCTCTGCAGATTCCCCCCCGTTTTATGCTTTGCGAGATTTAATTCATGGTGGGCAATATTTTTGTGGCTGCTCTGTGGGTTGTAATAGAATGCCATCAACATGACTATCACTTTCACCCTGATTTTAGACTGTTGGGATAATATTAGTGGTTTTAAGGAGTGAATTGATTGCCCCATCCCACTGGAAGACTCAAGGCATCCCTTTCAGCTCCTTGTTAGCCCTGATTCTAGA
>NW_015390148.1:116585-120707 GCF_001527695.2 Protobothrops mucrosquamatus
GAGATTTAATTCATGGTGGGCAATATTTTTGTGGCTGCTCTGTGGGTTGTAATAGAATGCCATCAACATGACTATCACTTTCACCCTGATTTTAGACTGTTGGGATAATATTAGTGGTTTTAAGGAGTGAATTGATTGCCCCATCCCACTGGAAGACTCAAGGCATCCCTTTCAGCTCCTTGTTAGCCCTGATTCTAGAGCTAACCCTTTGCATCTGCTCATGGGGACTTTCCTATTTATCAATATCATATTTTGGGGCTTGAATACCAGACATGAATGCAGATCTGTTTTGGAGACCAAGGCTTCCAAGCTAGAGCTATCTGATCTACAAAGCTAACCATTTTTTTTAGCAATTCTGCAGAACAAAATCAAATCAAATATCTTTATGACAGTCTTGACTAGTCTTTACAATAAAAAGGGCAGTAAAAAAGAGAATCAGAATAGAGCTAGAAGGGACCTTGGAGATCCCTCTGATCAAGCAGGAGATCCTATACCATTTCAGACAGATGGCTGTCCAGTCTCGTCTTAAAAACCTCCAGTGATGGAGCACCCACAACTTCTAAAGGCAAGCTGTTCCACTGGTTAATTGTCCTCACCGTTAGGAAGATTCTCCTTAGTTCCAGGTTGCTTCTCTCCCTGTTTTGTTTCCATCCGTTGTTTCTTGTCCTGCCTTCAGGCGCTTTGGAGAATAGCTTGACTCCCTCTTCTTTGGGGCAGCCCCTGAGATATTAGAATACTGCTATCATGTCCCCCCTAGTCCTTCTTTTCTCTAGACCAGCCAACCCCAAATAAATAGTTTAATGCAACGATTTATTATTGAGGAAGGGGGGAAAAAATAAGACAATAAAACATCTCTAATTAAAAGTTTTGGGCCGTTGTATAACTTGGTGAAGATATTTGGCCACCTGATGTGTGAGTGCAGAGTTAGCAACCCTTAAAAATAAATCAACATAAAATTTATCTGTATGGCCCTCCTATTTGGAAAAGATGGGGGGGGATCAGGGAACAGAACAAAACCTCCTTTCTCCGCTGATAAGCAAATCCAAATAGCTTCTTTCTCATTGGTTGGAAATCGAGAAAGAAAGAAAAAAAACAAGTGAGTGTCATCCATGCAGTTTTCACAAACAGCATCTCTCCCAGGGTACAACCCCCCCCCCCCATCTTCCCCCGTGCCTAGTTTTTGTCTTTTTGTGGTCGCCGGGCCTCCCTGGTTCTTCTGCGATCTTCCCAGGTTGTCCGACTCCTTGTTTTGGAAACACAAGATCCTTGTGGCTGGCTGTCCTCGGAGAGGCTAAACACCAGTCTCAGCCACCTCAGAGATGCCTTGTATTTCCCACCCTCAGCCCAGGGGACTGAACCAAATCAGCAAGGCAGACTCTTTCTGGAGTCTGAGGTTAGGAAGGCAACTTGCTTAATTATCAGTGTGCAAAATGGAAAGATTACATGCTGGATGAGTTGGCAACGAGACATGCAGTCTGAAAGAAATTAAGTTGCAGCATGAGGACTTTCTTGGGCAAGTTCCCTTCCCTCCCTCCCTCCCTCCCTCCCTTCCTTTCTTCCTTCCCTTTCCTTCCTTCCCTCTTTCCTTCCTTCCTTCCTTCCTTCCTTCCTTCCTTCCTTCCTTCCTTCCTTGTCTTTCCTTCCTTCTTTCCCTTTCCTTCCTTCCTTCCTTCCTTCCTTCCCTTTCCTTCCTTCCTTCCTTCCTTCCTTCCTTCCTTCCCTTTCCTTCCTTCCTTCCTTCCTTCCTTCCTTCCTTCCTTTCTTCCTTGTCTTTCCTTCCTTCCTTCCTTTCTTCCCTTTCCTTCCTTCCTTCCCTTTCCTTCTTTCCTTCCTTCCTTGTCTTTCCTTCCTTCTTTCCCTTTTCTTCCTTCCTTCCTTCCTTCCTTCCTTCCTTTCTTCCTTCCTTCCTTCCTTCCTTCCTTCCCTTTCCTTCCTTCCTTCCTTCCTTCCTTCCTTCCTTCCTTCCTTCCTCTTTCCTTCCTTCTCTCCCTCCCTTCTTCCTCTTTTCCTCTCCTTCTTTCTTGTCCTCCCTCCCACCCTCCCTCCAGATTTTAAGTCTTCATGTCCATCCCTAGTCTTGGAAAACCCAATTTTCCCAAAAAAATAATGGTGTTTTTCAGCAGATGGTCAAGGATTTAATGGGTACATATACATATATATTTGTTTCCACAGATTTCAGCAAGTTCAAGGATCGCTCCCCCCCTCCTCGCAATAACTGACAGCCAAACCCACCACAACAGCTTGATCAGTCAGATGGAAGGGACGAGTCAGGAGAAGCATTGGCCTCTCTGTTCCTTTTGCCAAATTATTTGTTGTCATTAGAATAAATTAGGTATCAAGTTCTAAAACAATGGGATGGTGACAGAAAGCTGGAACGGCAGAGCCTTCCTTGGAGGTGAAGAGGCTGCATTTCCTGGATCCTGCTGGGATGGTGTGAGAAGACTTCTTATCTGGTTGGTGGCATGGAAGTCTGCAGTCCATCTGCCCAGCCAGGCTGTTAGGAAGCTAACGCCAATGAGTAAAGCTCTGAATAGAGTAGAGAAGGAGAGGCAGGCACAGAACCAGGCTTCCTGAGAAAAGCTCCCATGGGAGGCTGGTGTGGCAGGAGTTGGTACATTCCAACAACTCTCTGCCCTGCACTGACTGAGGAAGTTGCCTGGATGGACAGTGAAACATCTTGAAACTAAAAAATTGGTCCAGTTCAATGATTCAACCATCAGACAACTTCAGACAACCTCCAGACTCCTGCTGGGGTTGGTCATTTTCATACAGCTTTTAGGAAGTGAGAAACAGCTGGGAACACCCAGCTGACCTTGGCTGAGCTCAAAAGGAAGATAAATAGGGACAGACCAGTTAGCACCCAGATGAGAGACCACCAGAATATAGAAAGTCCTTGCAGAAGACTTTATTTTTGTCCAGGATTAGCGAATAGCAAGATCAAGTAGAGCAAATTACAAGAAAGCATCCACAATAGAAGACAATGAGAGAAGTTGGGGGGAATCATCTGCATCATGAAAGAGGGAGGGCAGTGGACCTAACTTTATAAAGCCTTAGTAAGGCCTCTCTTAGAATACTGCATCCAGTTTTGGTCACCGTATTATAAAAAAGATGTTGAGATCTGGAAAGAGTGCATGATGACGAAAGATCATGAACAATGATCAGGGGCCTGGCAGCTAAAACATATGGAAAAAGGTTGCAGGAATTGAGTATGTCTACTGTAGTGAAAAGAAGGACTAGGGGTGACATGATGGCAGTCTTCCAATATTTGAGGGGCTGCCACAAAGAAGAGAGTGGTCAACCTATTTTCCAAAGCACCAGAAGGCAAGACAAGAAGTAACAGAGAAGCTCATCAAAGAGTGATTGAACCTAGAATTAAGGAGAAATTTCCTGACCCTGAGAACAATAAGTGGAACGATTTACCTCCACAAACCGTGAGTGCTCTGTCACTGGATGTTTTTAAGAAGAGATTGGACAGCCATTTATGCAGAATGCTATAGAATATCCTTCAATCTCCAATCATCCATAGTCGGTAATACCTCTTTCTTCCAGTTTTGAGCAATCAGTAATCTTGCTGCTGTTATACAATACAACATCAGATTCATTTCTTTAGGATCCAAATTTTCCATAATACCCAATAAAATAATTGCGGTGTAAATTTTATCTTTTTCTTAAAAATCTGTTGAATATTCCACCAAATCTTAATCCAAAAAGCCTTTACATCCCTACATGTCCACCAAATATGATAATAAGTTGCGTCTAAATTACCACATCTCCAACATTTTGGCTGCAAATTTAGATACATGCAAGACAATTTTTGGGGATCTAAATGCCATCTATAAAACATTTTATAAAAATTTTCCCTTAAATTCTGTACTTGGGTGAACTTGACATTTCTTACCCAGATTACCTCCCATGTATCTAATATAATTGGTTCTTGAATATTTTGTGCCCATTTAATCATACAATCTTTAACTAATTCTGTTTCCGAATCAAATTCTATCAAAACACTATAAATTCTCCTGATATGAGCTCTACTTTGATCTTTAATCTACTTTATCAAGTTCACATCTTCCAAAGTTAAACCAAGCTTTTGATCTATATGCCACCTCTCCACCAACTGAC
>NW_015390148.1:123429-165286 GCF_001527695.2 Protobothrops mucrosquamatus
CAGTTTTGAACATATTCCAGGAAAGCTTTTAAGCTTGATAAAGCCAAAAGCTTCAGCATTTTTGAGTGATACTCTAACTATGAATGACATGCACCAGTTGCACTGTCATTGGGCTTTCTAAAAGAGGTAATTAAATTCTTCCTAGGACTACAGATGAGGACGGAAATGAATAATAAAAAAACAGGTGAACTTTAAAACATGTACACAACCTTATGGTTAGGGTTTTTTTTAAAAAAAATTAAAAGCAAAACAAGAAAGCTAGCGGGTAAAAAAAATGAACTTAAGCATGCCTGGGGTCAATAAAGGTTCCTATAGTTATCCTAGCATTGGGAAAATAATAATTCTCCAAATAAGGAATGTATTATTTAAGAGAGATGGTAACAACCTAAAAAACCCTGAATTAACCTTTGCTTTATATGGTTGGAACTCTCTCTCTCTCTCTCTCTCTCTCTCTCTCTCTCTCTCTCTCTCTCTCTCTCTCTCTCATCTATCTATCTATCTATCTATCTATCTATCTATCTATCTATCTATCTATCTATCTATCTATCTATCTATCTATCTATCTATCTATCTATCTATCTATGACTCTGCCTGTCTGCCTATCTATCTACCATGTAGCATAGATAATTGTTTTTCTGCACAGAAAACTCTTCATTTCCTGTGCTTATAAAACATTGTCAGAAAGAATTCACCCAATGCACACAGATTATCCTTATGAAATGTGGCATTACAGGTGAGAAAGCCACGTATGCTAATGTCTTTTGACAGTCATCTTAATGTCATATAGAAAGCCGACACCCTCTTAACAGGAAAACAAAAATCAAGAGCCAATCCATGAGGGCGTAAAAAAAAAATTAAGATAGCAGCCATAACCATAAGATAGAATCCCTGTCCCTATTTATATGCTTGACAAACTTAATGGACTGATTATGGACTATCAACCTGCAGTCAATTCTCAGTGACAACCTAGATAGATTTTCTCCAGAAGATCTGGCAACTTGATGCTCCAGACTTCCAAGGTCCCTTCCAACGTAGTTGTTGTTGTTGTTGTTGTTGTTATTATTATTATTATTATTATTATTATTATTATTATTATTATTATTATCTCCTAATGGTGCACCCATTACTATTGTACCTATCCACCGTGATGCAGATCATCCTCTTCTATTCTTGTTTTCCTATCTTTCTCTGCATTAGAGCTTTCTCCAAAGGGCTGCAGATGCCTTTGAATGGTACACATTCTACCAAGGAGAAATAGATGATAGAGTCATAGGACAGGAAGGGACCTCGGAGGTTCCATAGTCCAAACCCCTGCCCAAGACAGGAGACCTTATACCATCCCAGTCAATTGGTTGACTGGGATGCTATGGTTGATGTCCAGTCTATGTTTGAAAACCTCCAGTGATGGATGTCTATGGAGATTCTCCATCATCCAGATCACGGTTGTCCCAAAAGTGCTTTTTTCTTTGAAGATGTTTCACTTCTTGTCCAAGAAGCTTCTTCAGCTCTGACGGGATAATGGGGAATGGGAGGATTTATACTCCTTGCAGACAGCTGGTCATTTGCCTTCTTTTCTAAAGTCATTGAGGCCACTTGAAGGTTTGTCTGTGTCCTCAGGGTCACCTGAGTGGTGCAAATGGATGTAGAGCCTTCTTAGCTGCAGGATGTTTTTTGCCCTGGGTTGAAGAGAGATGCATGTGGTTGGGGATGAGTCTATGTTGTCTGGATCTCAAACTGAAGTGCAAATGGTTCCTGTAGTCTGCAATGTTTTCTGGAAATCTGTTCATATTCCCTCCTTGATCAATGATTTCCAGAGAATATTGCAGACTACAGGAACCATTTGTGCTTCAGTCAGAGCTGAAGAAGCTTCTTGGATGAGAAGCAAAATGTCTTCAAAGAAAAATTAAAAAAAAAGTCCAGTTGTCTCCTGAAAAAGCACTTTGGGGACTCCAGTGATGGAGCACCCATAACTCCAGGAAGCATGTTTTTCCATTGATTAATTGTTCTCACTGTCAGCAAATTTCTCCTTACTTCTGGATTGGATCTCTGTTTAACAAGCTTCCACCCATTACTTCTTGTCCTGCCCTCTGGTGCCCTAGAGAATAAATCAATCCCCTTTTCTTTGTGACAGCCCCTGGAGGACAGTTATCATGTCCCCTTTGAGTATCATTCCTGGCGCAAGGATCTGCTTTGACCTTCAGAACCAGAGCAGTTGTCACATTACAGTACTGGGGGTCCCTTTTGCTTTTGGCTAAGCACTGGGTCCTTATGTGGTGGGTGAGTGAAACAGGCCATTATGACTTGCCTGCTAAGTAAAACATAATTAAACATATCCTAGTTAGCAGGACATATGAAGGGAGCCCCAGATGGAATTGCGCGAGAAGATGGCTTTTCTTAAACTTCTCTGTCAAAGAAAGTTGATGCGTACATTCTATATATTTACAGCCAAATGCCAAGAGCCAAACCCTCATGCTTGCTCCCATTTTACATTCTCTTGCCTTGGAAGTTTTCCAGGAAGATGGGATTATGGATCAGCAAATGAAAGCTTCCTGCTTGGGGCCAAGGATGACAAGACAAAGGGCTCTGTGTTCCATTCTTTATCTACCCAGCGTCCTTATTGTTTGCCATTGTCATTCTGTCAGTGTTACACACCAACAATATGCCAAAACATACAGTGGTAAGATCGCATCTTTCAGGTTCATTTAAGGACTATCTGAACTTACAGGGACACTGGAAAAAGTGACTTACAACTGGATATCGCACTTGCAACAGTTGCAGCATCCCTGTGACTGAATGGTCCACAATTCGGTCCACTTGGCAACCAGAGTGTATTTACAACCATTGCAGCATTCCAGGGTCATGTGATTGCATTTGCAACCTTCTGGCTTCCGACAAGCAAAGTTAACGGGGCAAACTGGATTTGCTTAATGACTACATGATTCACTGAACAACTGTAGCGATTTGCTCAATAACTGTGGCAAGAAAAGGTTGTAAAATCAGGCTTGATTCACTTAATAACTGGAAATGCTGTTCCAAATCTGGTCATAAGGAAGAAGGAGGAGAGGAGGAGGAGGAGGAGGAGGAGGAGGAGGAGGAGGAGGAGGAGAAGGAGAAGGAGAAGGAGAAGGAGAAGGAGAAGAAGAAGAAGAAGAAGAAGAAGAAGAAGAAGAAGAAGAAGAAGAAGAAGAAGAAGAAGAAGAAGAAGAAGAAGAAGAAGAAGAAGAAGAAGAAGAAGAAGAAGAAGAAGAAGAAGAAGAAGNCAGTTTTGAACATATTCCAGGAAAGCTTTTAAGCTTGATAAAGCCAAAAGCTTCAGCATTTTTGAGTGATACTCTAACTATGAATGACATGCACCAGTTGCACTGTCATTGGGCTTTCTAAAAGAGGTAATTAAATTCTTCCTAGGACTACAGATGAGGACGGAAATGAATAATAAAAAAACAGGTGAACTTTAAAACACGTACACAACCTTATGGTTAGGGTTTTTTTAAAAAAAATTAAAAGCAAAGCAAGAAAGCTAGCAGGTAAAAAAATGAACTTAAGCATGCCTGGGGTCAATAAAGGTTCCTATAGTTATCCTAGCATTGGGAAAATAATAATTCTCCAAATAAGGAATGTATTATTTAAGACAGATGGTAACAACCTAAAAAACCCTGAATTAACCTTTGCTTTATATGATTGGAACTCTCTCTCTCTCTCTCTCTCTCTCTCTCTCTCTCTCTCTCTCTCTCTCTCTCTCTCATCTATCTATCTATCTATCTATCTATCTATCTATCTATCTATCTATCTATCTATCTATCTATCTATCTATCTATCTATCTATCTATCTATCTATCTGACTCTGCCTGTCTGCCTATCTATCTACCATGTAGCATAGATAATTGTTTTTCTGCACAGAAAACTCTTCATTTCCTGTGCTTATAAAACATTGTCAGAAAGAATTCACCCAATGCACACAGATTATCCTTATGAAATGTGGCATTACAGGTGAGAAAGCCACGTATGCTAATGTCTTTTGACAGTCATCTTAATGTCATGTAGAAAGCCGACACCCTCTTAACAGGAAAACAAAAATCAAGAACAGCCAATCCATGAGGGCGTTAAAAAAAAAATTAAGATAGCAGCCATAACCATAAGATAGAATCCCTGTCCCTATTTATATGCTTGACAAACTTAATGGACTGATTATGGACTATCAACCTGCAGTCAATTCTCAGTGACAACCTAGATAGATTTTCTCCAGAAGATCTGGCAACTTGATGCTCCAGACTTCCAAGGTCCCTTCCAACGTTGTTGTTGTTGTTGTTGTTGTTGTTGTTGTTGTTGTTGTTGTTATTATTATTATTATTATTATTATTATTATTATTATTATTATTATTATTATTATTATTATCTCCTAATGGTGCACCCATTACTATTGTACCTATCCACCGTGATGCAGATCATCCTCTTCTATTCTTGTTTTCCTATCTTTCTCTGCATTAGAGCTTTCTCCAAAGGGCTGCAGATGCCTTTAAATGGTACACATTCTACCAAGGAGAAATAGATGATAGAGTCATAGGACAGGAAGGGACCTCAGAGGTTCCATAGTCCAAACCCCTGCCCAAGACAGGAGACCTTATACCATCCCAGTCAATTGGTTGACTGGGATGCTATGGTTGATGTCCAGTCTATGTTTGAAAACCTCCAGTGATGGATGTCTATGGAGATTCTCCATCATCCAGATCACGGATGTCCCAAAAGTGCTTTTTTCTTTGAAGATGTTTCACTTCTTGTCCAAGAAGCTTCTTCAGCTCTGACGGGATAATGGAGAATGGGAGGATTTATACTTCTTGCAGACAGCTGGTCATTTGCCTTCTTTTCGAAAGTCATTGAGGCCACTTGAAGGTTTGTCTGTGTCCTCAGGGTCACCTGAGTGGTGCAAATGGATGTAGAGCCTTCTTAGCTGCAGGATGTTTTCTGCCCTGGGTTGAAGAGAGATGCATGTGGTTGGGGATGAGTCTATGTTGTCTGGATCTCAAACTGAAGTGCAAATGGTTCCTGTAGTCTGCAATGTTTTCTGGAAATCTGTTCATATTCCCTCCTTGATCAATGATTTCCAGAGAATATTGCAGACTACAGGAACCATTTGTGCTTCAGTCAGAGCTGAAGAAGCTTCTTGGATGAGAAGCAAAATGTCTTCAAAGAAAAATTAAAAAAAAGTCCAGTTGTCTCCTGAAAAAGCACTTTGGGGACTCCAGTGATGGAGCACCCATAACTCCAGGAGGCATGTTTTTCCACTGATTAATTGTTCTCACTGTCAGCAAATTTCTCCTTACTTCTGGATTGGATCTCTGTTTAACAAGCTTCCACCCATTACTTCTTGTCCTGCCCTCTGGTGCCCTAGAGAATAAATCAATCCCCTTTTCTTTGTGACAGCCCCTTGAGGACAGTTATCATGTCCCCTTTGAGTATCATTCCTGGCGCAAGGATCTGCTTTGACCTTCAGAACCAGAGCAGTTGCCACATTACAGTACTGGGGGTCCCTTTTGCTTTTGGCTAAGCACTGGGTCCTTATGTGGTGGGTGAGTGAAACAGGCCATTATGACTTGCCTGCTAAGTAAAACATAATTAAACATATCCTAGTTAGCAGGACATATGAAGGGAGCCCCAGATGGAATTGCGCGAGAAGATGGCTTTTCTTAAACTTCTCTGTCAAAGAAAGTTGATGCGTACATTCTATATGTTTACAGCCAAATGCCAAGAGCCAAACCCTCATGCTTGCTCCCGTTTTACATTCTCTTGCCTTGGAAGTTTTCCAGGAAGATGGGATTATGGATCAGCAAATGAAAGCTTCCTGCTTGGGGCCAAGGATGACAAGACAAAGGGCTCTGTGTTCCATTCTTTATCTACCCAGCGTCCTTATTGTTTGCCATTGTCATTCTGTCAGTGTTACACACCAAAACATATGCCAAAACATACAGTGGTAAGATCGCATCTTTCACGTTCATTTAAGGACTATCTGAACTTACAGGGACACTGGAAAAAGTGACTTACAACTGGATATCGCACTTGCAACAGTTGCAGCATCCCTGTGACTGAATGGTCCACAATTCGGTCCACTTGGCAACCAGAGTGTATTTACAACCATTGCAGCATTCCAGGGTCATGTGATTGCATTTGCAACCTTCTGGCTTCCAACAAGCAAAGTTAACGGGGCAAACTGGATTTGCTTAATGACTACATGATTCACTGAACAACTGTAGCGATTTGCTCAATAACTGTGGCAAGAAAAGGTTGTAAAATCAGGCTTGATTCACTTAATAACTGGAAATGCTGTTCCAAATCTGGTCATAAGGAAGAAGGAGGAGAGGAGGAGGAGGAGGAGGAGGAGGAGGAGGAGGAGGAGGAGGAGGAGGAGGAGGAGGAGGAGAAGGAGAAGGAGAAGGAGAAGGAGAAGGAGAAGAAGAAGAAGAAGAAGAAGAAGAAGAAGAAGAAGAAGAAGAAGAAGAAGAAGAAGAAGAAGAAGAAGAAGAAGAAGAAGAAGAAGAAGAAGAAGAAGAAGAAGAAGAAGAAGAAGAAGAAGGGAAGGAAGGAAGGAAGGAAGGAAGGAAGGAAGGAAGAAAGAAAGAAAGAAAGAAAGAAAGAAAGAAAGAAAGAAAGAAAGAAAGAAAGAAAGAAAGAAAGAAAGAAAGAAAGAACTGAATTTCGTATCTCAGGATCCTAAAAATATTTACCTGCTCTTTACTTTGGGCCTGGAAACATATAAAGCAAGGTTTTGGTTTTGTTCAAATATTTATGCAAAACAATATGGTTCACTTTCACTGACACAGTGATTAAAGCACACAGTTTTTTTATTTTTGCATTTCTCCTGATTTCACAGGAGAGTTCTTGGCTCAAGAAAAGACAAGGTTATATGTTCTTATACTCCACAAGACGTTTAAAATGGCTTCTATTTCTAGTACTGCTGCTGTTTTGTTGTGGGTCACTGCTCTGCTGCTTTTAATTTATTTTGCACTGATTCGCATTAGAAATGCTCCCGAGTTTTATTTCTTTTAGACTTTTACGAAAAACAACTTCGCTTTTATTTCCAAGAGACAATAGATGAAATGAAATACAGATATTCAGTTGCCCCTGTAATATTCACAATTATTTCAAAGCTGATGTAAAAATGCACACTGGGAAATAAATAATATATCAAAATGTGGATTTTTAGGTCAAGATGTGAACAAAATGTGCATTTTGTGAAACAGTGACTGTGTCGCAACCTTCCTAACCAGGATAGATACTAGCTCAACATATGCTCTGATATAATAGGCAAAGCTTGATTAATATTGACCTTAGTTAGGCTTTCTGGCCAATAAACTTTAGTTAATTTATGTTTCAATGTATTCTGCAAATCCAGAGAACAGGCTAATTAAATAACCAGATTAAAGAGATTTCATGAAAGACAGTGAGTACATTTCAAAGAAGTTTTTCATCAGGCTAAAATAAAACCGACATGCTGTATCAAAAATAGGGTGAAATATACTTATAACTGAATACATGCAAAAATCTGTATGTAAACTGATCTCTGCAGGATTGGTATGTATATGTTACTGATTTCACTTGTTTCTATTTTGCTTTTAATATCTGAATCTGGTTCCAATAGTGAAAGACCAGGAGAGACTTTGATCAAAAGGAAAATAGAATATAGAGATAGGAAGACTCAGAACCTTCATATTAGAGAATTACAAATTTGGCCAAGACCACATTTGGAATAGCGCATCCAGTTCTGATCTCCACAATGTAAAAAAGATGTTGAGACTCTGGAAAGAGTGCAGAGAAGAGCAACAAAGATGATTAGGGGGTTGGAGGCTAAAATATATGAAGAACGGTTTAGGAATTGGGTATGTTTAGTCTAATGAAAAGAAGGAACAAAGGAGACATGATAACAGTGTTCTCACATTTGTGGGGCTGTCACAGAGAGGAAGGGGTCAAGCTATTCTCCAAAGCACCTGAAGTCAGGCCAAGAACCGATGGATGGAAAGTATCAAGGAGAGAAGCAACCTGGAACTAAGAGAAATTTCCTAAGAATAATCAACCAATGGAATAGCTGGCCTTCAGAACTTGTGGGTGCTCCATCACTGAAGGCTTTCAAAAAGAGACTGGACAACCATATGTCTGCAATGGTATAGGGTCTCCTGCTTGAGCAGGGGGTTCAACTAGAACAGTGGTTCTCAACCTTTTTAATGCCGCGACCCCCAACCGGTCGTAAGTCGAGGACTAAACCGGTCGTAAGTTGAGGACTAAACCGGTCGTAAGTCGAGGACTAAACCAGTCATAAGTCGAGGACTACCCAACCGGTCGTAAGTCGAGGACTTTCCCTGCCTGGGAGCGCCGCGCATGCATGGTTCCGCCCCCTGCGCCGGCCGAGGCGTAGCTGGCAAGCGGCAGAGACGGAGCAGGCCAACCACCAGCTGGCCCAGCCCAAGGGAGGTAAGGCACCCGCCGGAAAAGGGGGGAAAAAATGGCGGACAGCCTTGCTTGGTGACCCCGTGAAATGGTCGATCGACCCCAAATGGGATCACGACCCATAGGTTGAGAACCGCTGAACTAGAAGATCTCCAAGGTCCCTTCCAACTCTATTATTCTATGTTCTGTGTTCTATATTTATTTCAATCTCTAGACCCAAGACTTCTCTGGAGAGGGACCAGAAGAGGAACTGTGTGTGTGTGTGTGTGTGTGTGTGTGTGAGAGAGAGAGAGAGAGAGAGAGAGAGAGAGAGAGAAGAAGAAGAAGAAGAAGAAGAACAAGAAGAAGAAGAAGAAGAAGAAGAAAGAAAGAAAGAAAAAGAGAGAGAGAGAAAGTAAGAGAGAGAGAGAAGAAAGAAAGAAAGAAAAAGAGAGAGAGAAAGTAAGAGAGAGAGAGAAAAAAGAAAGAAAGAGAGAGAGAGAGAGAGAGAGAGAGAGAGAGAGAGAGAGAGAGAGAGAGAGAGAGAGAGAGAGAGAGAGAGAGAGAGAGAGAGAGAGAGAGAGAGAGAGAGAGATCTTGGCTGGATGTCTCACATCATTCCCCACTTCACTGTCTTCTGCTAGAGGAGTCAAGGAAGACCACTCTCCTCCATCACAGCTTCAAAACTGGGCTACGAGACTCAGCCTCACGTGTCTTCCAGCAATGTCTCTAAAAGCAAATACGTCATACGATGCCAGGTAGAGGTGCAGGAAAATAAACCCCGATCAGTTATAAGCACAGAGGGAGAGACCGAATCAAGAAAAAAGCATCTGTCTCTGGAATATTTAATCACCACTCAAAGTTTGGGATGAGTTAAGTGCAAGCAAATACTCCTCGTTTTTCAAGATTGGCTTCAAAAGGAATCTTCCCTATAAACATTTTCTCCTTGTCTCTCCATAGGGATACATGCAGGCACTCGGATAGAGTCTCCGATACAATTGAGAGCACTCACTTGGTTATTTCCCTGAGATGCTCCAGTCTTCCTCTTCCACAGTGCCTGCAGTTCTCCCCTCGATCAGACCAAGATCAAATACTTGCTCTATATCTCCAATTATTATATCATCCAAAACAGGAGTCATCTACAACAGTGGTTCTTAACCTGGGCGATATCACCCCCCTGGGCGCGATTTCGTTTTTCAGGGGGGCAATGGAACGAAAAGGGGGTGATATGGGGGCGATGGAGCGAGAAGTTTTGGGGACACTTTTGAGACTTTTTCATACAGTGAATCGCTGTATATCTGTCGTACAAAAACATCAGATTGCTCGCTATTAGTGGATTGAATTGTGTTTTCAAATGTTCCTCCAGCTAGCTTCAGTACAGAATGCCGTACATATGTGAATATGCATCGCTTATCTTCATGCGCGTTGCGCAGCAGCCTCTACCCATACAATCACACACCATTGGCCAGAATATGGGGGATATGGGGAAAAGACTGAAAATAAATTATTTGCATCGATATGTCCTGATGACAATTTTAAAGAAAACAAAAAAAATGTGTTTGCATAAATTGAAGAATTCTTATGTTGGGGGAGGGGGGCGATGACAACTTCCTCACTGGCTCAGGGGGGCGATTCGTTCAAAAAGGTTAAGAACCACTGATCTACAACATACAATGTAATGACTGCAACAACTACTATGTAGGACAAACATGTTGAAGACTGGCAGAATGCATCCACGGGCACCAATTAGCAGTCAAAAGACATGATGAAAATTCTTTAATTTTGCAACATGTAGAAAGATTTAACGTAGTTTTAATTGGGAAAATGAGACGATCCTAGACCAGGCCAAGTCCAAAAATGCCAGGGAATTCTCTAGAAGCCTGGCACTCTGACAAATCAGCCATCAATGGACACATAGACATTAACAACATCTACAGACTATGCAAAAGAGACAATCAACCAGCCCAAAAAGGAACAAAAAGACCCCAGCACTTCTCCACCAGCAATCATCACTCAGATCAGCATAGATGAACTCCAAGGTCACCTTCAGACTAACAGTCAAGTATACAATACCCCAATCAAGAAACTGCCAAAGATCCATTAGTAACAGCCCAACCAAAGAATCCCTGATGATGTTACCTAGTTTGGATAATGAAATGTGTGCAATAAAACAAGCAAGCTCAGAGAGCACCAAGAACCCTCAATCCAAAACTTGTGTACTAAACTTGGCTGGATGGAGTCACTGAAGCAGTAGGCGTGAGCTTAAATAGACTCCAGAAGATGGTAGAGGACAGGAAGGCCTGGAGGAATGTTGTCCATGGGGTCGCGATGGGTCAGACATGACTTCGCAACTAACAACAACATGGGCATGGTTTGAAAAAAATGTGCACATATATAACCAGAATGTGGTGTCCACAGGAGAAGGTATGACCACTACAGGTAATCCTCAATTTACAACTGTTCATTTAGTGACCATTTGAAATTAACGACAGCACTGAAAAAGTGACATGACCATTTTTCACACTTACGACTGTTGCAGTTTCCCTACGGTCACATGATTAAAACTCGGACTCTTGACAACTGGTTCATATTTCTGACGGTTGCAGAGTCACTTAACAATCATGTTACTAACTTAACACCTGTAGTGATTCACTTAAGAAAGGTAAGTAAGGTTGTAAAATGGAGCAAAATTCACTTAACAAATGTCTCGTTTAGCAACATAAGGTTTGGGCTCAATTGTAGTTCATAAGTCAAGGACTACCTGTAATCCTACTGAAAGCGAGGCTTTCATCAGAGAGTACCTCTGCCCTCCCAATAGTTTGAGATACTTTTTTTTAAATAGTTTAGTCCAGTGATGGTGAACCTTTTAGAGACTGAGTTCCCAAACCGCAACCCAAAACCCACTTATTTATTGCAAAGTGCTAGGCCTGCATCAGCATTTGCCAACAAATGCGAGATACGTCCTGGGCTAACTCTTGAGGGAGAGGTGGGATCCGGAAAAGAAATGGTTTTTTGGGTTCCCCAACCTGTGGGGAACCTAAATATATTTTTACTTTTCAAATTTGTGGTCAGCTTCATATTTGACTTTTCATGCTTAATTGGCTATTTGCCAACAAATGCGAGATAGGCCCTGGCCTAACTTTTGAGGGAGAGGTCGGATCCGGAAAACAAATCGTTTTTCTAATTTCCTAACCCATGGGGAATCTCAATATATGTATACTTTTCGAATTTGAGGTCAGTTTCAAAGTTTGACTTTTCATGCTTAATTGGCTATTTGCCAACAAATGTGAGATACGCCATGGACTAACTCCTGAAGGAGAGGTGAGATCCGGAAAACAAATGGTTTTTTTGGCTTCCCAACCTGTGGGGAACCGGAATATATGTATACTTTTCGAACTTGAGGTCAGTTTCAAATTTTGACTTTTTATGCGCAATTGGCTATTTGCCAACAAATGTGAGATACGCCCTTGCCTACCTCCTGAGGGTGGGGTCGTATCCGGAAAACAAATGGTTTTTCGGGTTCCCCAACCTGTGGGGAACCTGAATATATGCATACTTTTCGAATTTGAGGTCAGTTTCAAATTTTGACTTTTCATGCTGAATTGGCTATTTGCCAACAAATGCGAGATACGCCCTGGCCTAACCCCTGAGGGAGAGGTCGGTTCCGGAAAACAAATGGTTTTTTGGGTTTCCTAACCAGTGGGGAACCTAAATATATGTATAGTTTTCGAATTTGAGGTCAGTTTCAAATTTTGACTTTTCATGCTGAATTGGCTATTTTCCAACAAATGCGAGATACTCTCTGGCGTAACTCCTGAGGGAGAGGTTGGATCCGGAAAACAAATGGTTTTTCGGGTTTCCCAAGCAGTGGGGAACCTGAGTATATGTGTCATGATTCCGTGCCAGCCTGTGTTCCCAACAGCTGAGTCTGAGGAATCTGAGGAGGAGGTGGAGGAGGCATTTGAAGGGCCATCAGGGTCAGAGGGAGGCTCTGATTAATTACAGGACTCACGGCTTGATGAAGAGCCTGGGCCCTCCAGTCGTGTTTCTGATGAAGCTCAGCTGTGTGAGGGGACTTAGTCAAACTCAGACGACGCACACCTGATGGATTTGCTAATTGATGCTCACACGCGCAGGCAATTAGCAAGAGTAAATCAACAGCAGTCAATGGGACAACTCCAGAGAAAATGGAGCAAATCATGACCTTCCAGACTTAATAGTCTCCTATTCTTCAATAGTATCCAATCCCGTACCCATAATAATACTATGGCCTGATAGTATTTTTCCAGGTCAGGGAGGCCAAGTCCATCTCTTTCCTTCGAATCTTGCAGCAATTTTAATTTGATCCTTGCTTTTTTCCCTTGCTAAATAAATTTGAGTATGATTCGGTTAAAATTTTGAAAGAATTTCTTATCTAATTTAATGGGTATACATTGAAACAAAAATAAAATTTTAGGTAACACATTCATTTTAATTACGGCAATTCTGCCCATAAAAAAGACCTGCAAGTTGGTCCAAATATCTAAATCAATTTTAATCTGTTCCATTAATTTATCATAATTATCTCTTTTAAACTTTGGCTCCCTCGGAGAGGGTACGCAATCTAGGTGTCCTCCTGGACCCATGGCTGACACTGGAAGACCAGTTGGCGGCCGTGGTCAGGGGGGCGTTTTATCAGGTACGCCTGATCTACCAGTTGCGGCCTTTTCTGGACCGGGACGCCTTGCGCACAGTCACTCATGCTCTTGTCACCTCCCGCCTGGACTACTGCAATGCTCTCTACATGGGGCTCCTCTTGAGGAGCACTCGGAGGCTCCAGTTAGTCCAGAATGCAGCCGCATGGGCGGTGTTGGGAGGGACTCGTCGCTCCCATGTAACGCCGTTACTGCGCGAGCTGCACTGGCTGCCGGTGGCAAAGGCCCACGCGAAGTTCCACAACTAATAGTAGAAGTTTCGCGAGGTACCGTAGCCTGGACCTATAGAGGCTCTGGCGGAAGACGGAGTCTAATGGAGGGTAGCCGGCCATGCGAGGGTGTCTCAGGGTCTCCTCAGGGTGCCGTCAGCCAGACAGTGCCAGCTGGCGACCCCCAGGGGGAGGGCCTTCTCGGTGGGAACTCCCACCCTTTGGAACGAACTACCCCCAGAGATCAGGGTGATCCCGGATCTCCCTTCCTTCCGCCGCGCCCTCAAGACATGGCTATTTAAGCTGGCAGGACTGGCCTAAGGGGTATTTTTAGTTGGGTTTTAAAACAATTTTAAAACAACAAAGGCCAAATTAATATTTCCTTTTAATTACGTTTTAACAGTAGTATTTTTGTACTTTTGTATTTGTTTTTATTAGGCTGTTAGCCGCCCTGAGTCCGCAAGGAGAAGGGCGGGGTAAAAATATAATAAATAAATAAATAAATAAAATAAATAAAGTGTGGCACATCTAGCTTGGAACAACCAACTTGAGGCTGCCACAACCGCAGATTGAAGATGAATGACTTGTGGATGTGTCCCTCAAGGTGGCTAGTCATGCATCTTCATGACATAGGAAGCACAGCAGGACATAGAACATAGAATAGTACAGTAGCAGGACTCAGAGGTCTTCTGGTCCAGCCCCCTGCTCAAACAGAAGACCTCATACCATACAGGACAAATGGTTGTCAAACTCTTCTTGAAAATCTCCAGTGAAGGAGCACCCACAACTTCTGAAGGAAAGCTATTCCATTGGTTGATTGCTCTCTATATATAAATTAATTAGGTAAACAAACATAAATAACTCTATGATGTCAGTGTGAAACCACCTTCCTTCCTTCCAAACGTGCCACCCTCCAGAGGCATTGGACTTCACTCCCCATATTACTTCAGCTGGCCCAAGGGGACACCAGATGGAGAAAACTGGGCTAACCTGTCACTCTTTACTGACATCACATCAAATCCTATCCTCAGCCCCAAAAAGGCAATTTTCAAACTAGCTGAGAACGTCACAATAGTTACATTGCACCCACAACTTCTGAAGGCAAGCTATTCCACTGATTAATTGTTCTCACTGTCAGGAAATTTATCCTTAGTTCCAGGTTGCATCTCTCCTTGATTAGTTTCCATCCATTGTTTCTTGTCCTGCCTTCTGACACTTTGGAAAGTAGGTTGACCCCCTCTTCTTTGTGGCAGCCCCTTGAATATTGGAATTATGTCACCTGTTGAAAAACTATATTTCTATTGTCAATTGTAAAGGAACCAGCTAGCTGTCAAGGACTAAAGATTTCAACATAGAAGTAATAGCAATGGTACTACTGCTGCTCCTAATAATAAGAACTACTAGCTCTACCACCTGCACTTTGGAAACTTAAGTTCTATCTATACCCAGTTGAGTCCTCACTGGTGGGATTATTACTGTTGTTGAGGTATAGTTATAGTTATACTACTGCAAGGCTTCTTTGAAGATAGAAAGATTAAAAAAGGCTGTTCTGTTCTTTTTGGATTTTAAAAGTTACACCAAGTTCTTTGAAACTGTCAAGAGTTTTTGTCATGCTTCCAAAAAACTGACTACCACAGCTTTGGGTTCCCCCCCCCCTCTTAAATCCCTCTTGTCACCCCCATTTCATTCCCACCCCCCACTCTCCCTTTGCAGAGGGAGAACTTTCCACTTGATGGGTTTCCATAGGGACCAACAATTCTTTTCCTTCAACCCAGCCTTCCAGATTAATGGGGGCCTCCTAGGAATATCAGAAAACCCAAACTTACTCTGGCTGCTTGGGCCAGCTCAGATCTCGATGAAATAATTTTACTGATGAGATCACCGAGTCTTCTCTGCTGATACTCAGCCAGGAATGGAAGGAAAGATAAGACGAACAGGAGGAAGGTGGAGGAAGTCCAGAAGAATTGGTTCCATGCTCTTGGGTTGAAAATGTCCACTGATTGTCTCACCAGGATCATGGGTGGAAATGATTGGTACAGCATGAAAAATAACAACCCCACAGGGTAGAGATTTTAGACCAAATTGTCACCCTATCTCCATCAGTATTTTGGATAATTCTGCATATTCATTCTTTGGAGGTATTATTGTTATTAATTGTTTTAACTGGTTTGTAGTTTTAGAACTGTAAGCTGCCCAGAGTCACCTGGCTGAGAAAGCAGCTGTGGAAATTAATTATTTAATTAAATATTATTCACACTGGCCTCTTCAGATTTCTCAGTCTTGTGGGAATGGTTTACAATTGCATCTTCAGAGTCTCCTTTCATAGAATGTGCATCCTTCCTGGGCAGAAAAGTGGATCTGGCCCATCTTTCCTTCGAACTTATTAGTAGCTGCTCTTCTGAAACCCAGGATGCTGGACGCCCTCTTCTCCATGTTTTCTCTTCTGGGTAATATGGTCACTTTCTCCCAAGGTTCAAGTCACCTTCACTTCTTCAACCTATTCCTCCCACTTGGTGAGGATTATGTCCAGGAATAGCAGACGGCCTTGTTCTTTCTTCAACTTTCTCATAAATGGAATTGTCAGCAACATGAACTGGACCCTGGTCACAATTAAATTCCCAACAGATCTCACCCGTATCTTTTACATGCCCAAGTGGTCTCTAACATGACAGTAACGCTTTCTCTTCTTTCCCAAATATTTTTAGCAGCATTTCCATACCTTGATTCTTGTCAAGCGCCAGGAAAATCAGGAGATCCAGGCAGTTCAAATGTATTTAAGGGTTTATTGCAAGTGTTGTGTCCTGGGCCTGTTGAGGAAACTCAGCAGGCCCAGAAAGGTTGCAAATGATCCCGGGCATTGTAAAAGCTGCCCGGGACCAGACAGAGCGGCGCCAGCTTTGTGTGCATGCGCAAGGTGCGAAAACGCTGCATTCCTATTGGTTAGCACTGAGTGGGTTCCTGACCCTATAAAAGGCCTGTGTGCCTTTTGCTTTTTGCTTGGAGTTGGAGAAGGAGAATAAAGAGCTGTTGTTTTCACCATGCGTCTTCGTCAATTGCTTGCGAACTGAAAACACAACAACTGGCGACGAAGGTGGGATCCTTTTGCAAGCTTAAAGAAATGAAGGACTTACCCAGGAAGTCCTGACGAGGGAAGAAAGCGTCTGCATCAGTGTCCCATTCCGCCAGTACAGCGTCACTGGGAGATGAGCTCGGCTAAAGGACACTTTCACAAACATCAGCTTGCAGAGGAAGCGATTGGTGAAGGTCGTAAATTTTACGATGTCGAAGATTGGCCGCTTAACTGATTTCGATGTCTCCCACCCAGAGAGATGGAATTCCTACGTAGCACGGGTGGAGAATTACTTTAGAGTAAATCAGATAAGAGAAGACGACCTGAAGGCAGCAACTCTTTTGTGTGCCTGTGGACAAGAAACTTTTGACATTGCAGAAAATCTGGTGGCCCCTGCACCTCTCGAGTCAGTAACATATGCTGATCTGAAAAAGATATTGAAGGAACACTTCCAGCCGAAGTTATCCATCATTGCTTGGAGGCACGCATTCGAGCAGAGAGACCAGAGGCCGGGTGAATCTGCTGCAGACTTTATTGCTGCCTTAAGGCAAGCGGCCAGGCCTTGTGAGTTCAAGGATCTGGAAGAGAGGCTGTGAGATCGCTTCGTTTGCGGCTTAAGGAGCAGAGACTTACAACAGAAGCTCTTTGCAAAAGAAGATGTTTCCTTCCAAGATGCCTTACGAGAGGTGGCAGCTGAGGAAGCAGCAGGCGGGGCTGTGAAGGCCTTGCGGCTCGCCAGGAATCCTCCAGACACAGCTACCATCCATCAAGAGGATGCTCGAGAAGGATCGGAAGCGGATCCTGAAGAGGAGGTGGACAAACTTCACCAGCCAGCTGAGAGGAGGCAGAAGGGACGTCCGAACAAGGCCCCAGCATCTCTTCAATGTTTTGGGTGCGGAGGACGCCACAAGCGAGCTGATTGCAGGTTCCGCTCCGCCATTTGCAGGGCGTGTGGCAGGCAAGGCCACAAAGCATCCATCTGTTTGGGTCACCAGAAGGTCCAACCTTGGGAAGAATTGCTTCAGAAAGGTACCACGGTCCCCAGCCAACACAGGGTGGGTTTCTGCGCATCGCGCAGGAGCATTCTAAGGACAGGGACACACAAACCCCTTAAGAAGAAACTTTCCATTAACGTAAGGTTGCAAGGGGTTCCCTTATTAATGGAGTTGGACACTGGGTCCGCTCTCTCAATTATTTCAATTAACACATTCAAAAGGATTTGTAGTAGTAGTGGCCTTCGAGTTAAATTCAGGCCATCGAATCTAATACTTACAGATTTTCAGAATTCTATGGTGTGTGTTAAGGGGGAGGCCACCCTTAGGGTACAGCATAAGGATTTTGAAGGTCTCCTAGATGTGGTGGTAGTTGGGGGTGAACGTACGAGTCTTATTGGACTCGATTGGTTCGAGGCTCTGGGAATCCAGGTAACTGGGCTGCACCATTTGCAAACGTTGAGCCTTGCAAAAGTCTGCAAGGAGTTTGCAGATGTGTTTAGTTCAGAGCTAGGATCCTACAAGGGGCCTCCCATTGCGGTACGGTTAGACCCAACTATCACGCCCAACTATCACCTCAAAGGTAAAATAGATGCTGAGCTGGACAAATTGCTCCAGCAAGGCATCTTAGAACCTGTGGATTCTAGTCCATGGGAAACCCCCATAGTAACGCCTCTAAAGGCTAATGGGGAAATACGTATATGTACAGATTACAAGTGTACACTGAATAAGGCGCTGCAACAGCACGCCTATCCAGTTCCTGTTGTAAGCCACATCCTGGCCTCCCTCAAAGGGGGGGCGCATCTTTGCAAAACTTGACCTGGCACAGGCCTATCAACAGCTACCTGTTGATGAGGCAGCTGCAGAGGCCCAGACTATTGTAACTCACAGGGGGGCCTTCAAGGTCAAGAGACTGCAATTTGGGGTAAATGTAGCCCCTGGCATATTCCAAAGTGTAATGGAGAGCACACTTCGAGGTATTCCTGGGGTCTGCCCTTACTTCAATGACATCCTCATCGCTGGGGAGTCATCTCAAAATTTAGCTGAAAGGTTAAGGGCTGTCTTGCTTCGTTTCCAAAAAGCAGGCCTTAAATTAAAGCAGGATAAATGTAAGATAGGAGTCACTTCAGCTGACTTCTTGGGTTTCAGGATTGATGCCTGCTGAAGACAAACTGCAAGCTATTCAGCAGGCCCCAAGTCCAAAGTCCAAGAGTGAGCTACAAGCCTTCTTGGGACTCTTGAATTTTTACCATGCATTTCTCCTACATAAGGCTGCTGTAGCAGAGCCGTTACATAGGCTCTTAGACAAGCAGGCTCCATGGCAGTGGACTAAAGTCCATGACAGGAGTTTCAATGAGGTTAAGGCCTTGCTCACTTCTAATGCTGTTTTAGCGCATTTCAATGAGCAACTGGGACAAACGTAGCGTACGCTACGTAGAGGAATACCTCACCCTCGTCATGAATCAGTAGACTTCCGACTACCCTGTGTTCAGGGACACCGGATAATAAGTTCCTGAGACAGTAGACGTCTCGCCTTAATGCGAGTCTAACTGTCTCTTCGGAACCGTTATCACCGACGCATTAAGAAATTCCATGATTTCTTATATGGCCACCACTTCATGGTCTATACAGACCATAAGCCTCTGCTGGGGTTGTTTACAATCAACAAACAGACACCTCATATCATTTCTCCTCGTATGCTGAGATGGTCCATCTTCCTGTCCGCATATGACTACACTTTAGTTCACAAACCTGGAAAAGAAATGGGCCATGCAGATGGCCTAAGCAGATTACCTCTGAAACAGGTAGAGCCAGACCCTGCCCCTGCCATTAATATTCTTTCTATTCAAGAGTTGCCTGAATCTCCCCTCAATGCGAGGGACGTGGCTGCAGAGACTGCCACTGATCACACGCTTGCACGCGTGCTGACATGGGTATTGTCAGGATGGCCTGACATGTGTCCAGATCCGACATTTCAAATTGGAATTATGTGTGTTCTATCTATCTATCTAGGGGGGAGGGGTGTTGTGTCCTGGGCCTGTTGAGGAAACTCAGCAGGCCCAGAAAGGTTGCAAATGATCCCGGGCATTGTAAAAGCTGCCCGGGACCAGACAGAGCAGCGCCAGCCTTGCGCGCATGCGCAAGGTGCGAAAATGCTGCATTCCTATTGGTTAGCACTGACTGGGTTCCTGACCCTATAAAAGGCCTGCGTGCCTTTTGCTTTTTGCTTGGAGTTGGAGAAGGAGAATAAAGAGCTGTTGTTTTCACCATGCGTCTTCGTCAATTGCTTGCGAACCGAAAACACAACAGCAACCTTAAGCTTTCTACAAGAATCTGAATCACTAACAGTCAAAGCAATTTGGCCATAGATAAGAGATAAAGGAATTCAAGGTGGGCTGGACTTAGATCTTTAGTGGGTGCGAAGGGATTCAAGACGTGTTTGATCCCTCCCTCGGGCTCAGCCTGCTCATCTCCTACCATTCTGAATTTCTGTCCAAATGATTCAAAGTCAGTCACCACTTTTTGACACTGTTCCAGCAACATGCTAGACTAAGCTAAAATGGGACTGAATCATTTAAGGTTCAGGAAATCCAACTAAGGTCTTACAGTGTTGTGTGAATTAGCCCTTTGTATTAAGTCATCATATGGTTTATTTTTGTGCACACTCTACATTATCTGAAGATAGCAGTGGCATTATGTTAACCTTAGTTTCAGATACAAATGCAACTGTTCTCTTAACATGCTAAACCAGCCCATCTTCTTAAGCCTTTATTTGATTTTGCTGACTGGTTTGGGCTTAGTGTATTCTGTGAACACAGCAATAGTGTTTTGTTAGCCCAAATAAACATGTCATGTGAATCTGGCTTCAAAGCTCTTAAAATTCTTTGGATCATGGTACCCCTTCCTGGCTATGTGAAGCTGGTGGCAAGCTAGAGAGGGAGGGAAGGAGGGAGGGAGAGCGAGAGGGAGAGGGAGAGGAAAGAAAGAAAGCTTGACCCTGGACTGTGTCTTCTTATCTAGGGCAAGTCCAGGGTCAGGGGTATGGTCAAAAAAGTGAACCTGTAACGAGGTAGCCAAAACTCCACTTCTTTTTTTATAGACATGCAGAAGGCACATGCAAGACAAACATGTGCCACACAAATCCCAACATTGTTTCCAGAAACAATGGGACTGGACTAAGGTAGTTTGACACAGTAGATTGTGTCAACAACGTCCTGATCCTCCTTCAGAGGAAAAACTTAACATCTTGCTTTTTTTTCTTACCAGGAAACTTTGTAGCCCAAGACCACAGGAATTTTGCAAGAGAACAACAGGCAGGTGGAAAGTTCACCTTATGTTTTGATTGCATATCTTCTGCCAAGTCTCTGTCTTACTTGCCTCTCCCAGGAAATACATTTCTTCAGTAACAAATCTTTCCCTCACCCTGTGCCCAAGCTCACACAGACTAAATTAAGCAATTGGTTTCAGCAATTCTTAAAAAAAAAAAAACAACTTTGCAGGTTGTATGCAACCTAGGAGTACACATTGGCTATCCCTGATTAAAATAATTATTTATTTTGAACACTGGAGCAAGAAAGTGGATCTTATATTCCTTTCCAAAGAACAGTATAATCCCTGCTGTCTCTAGAAGCCATGTATTTTGTCACGTTCATAAGGATCTCGTTTTTTTCAATCCCAGGATATGGATTGCACGACAACTAATCAGCCTGACATTAATACTTGGAAAGATCCTGGAAAAGATAATCAAGCAGCGCATTTATAAGATCCTGGAAATGAACAAGACAATTACTAGAAGCCAGCATGGGTTTGTCAAAATGATCCATACCAGACAAAGTACCTCACAAAAGATATTGCCTTCTTTGACAAAGTGGCTAAATTAGTAGATAAGAGAAATGCTTGGACATAGTTTACTTAGACTTCAGGAAAGAATTTGACAAAATAGACCACAGCCTACTACTCAGTAAGATAGAACAATATGAGATAGACAGCATCACCACCAGATGGATTTGCAACTGGCTGACCAATTGCACTCAGCAGGTAGTCCTCAATGATACTACATCTGCATGGATGGAAGCATGCTATGGGGGACCTCAACGTTCTGACTTAGAACCAGTACTCTTCAACATCAATCAGAATAGAGGTAGAAGGAACCTCGGAGGTCTTCTAATCCAACCTCCTGCTCGATCAGGAGACCTTATACCATTTCAGACAAGTAGCTGTCCAGTCTCTTCTTAAAAGCCTCCAGTGATGGAGCACCCACAATGTCTGAAGGCAAGCTGTTCCACTGGTTAATTGTCCTCATTGTTAGGAAGTTTCTCCTTAATTCCAGGTTGCTTCTCTCCTTGATTAGTTTCCATCCATTGTTTTTGTCTTGCCCACTGGTGCTTTGGAAAATAAGTGGACCTCTTCCTCTTTGTGGCAGCCTGTCAAAAACTGGAACACTCCTATCATATCACCCCTAGTCCTTGTTTTTTCTAGACTAGCCATACCCAATTCCTGCAACCGTTGTTCATATGTTTTAGTCTACAGGCCTTTAATCATCTTAGTTGCTCTTCTTTGCACTTTTTCCCAAAGTCTCAACATCTTTCATAAATGTTTATAATGTTTAATAAATGTCTCAACATGCTCATAAATGATCTAGATGAGGGGATAGAAGGGGGACTCATCAAAAATTCAGAAGACACCAAGCTGGGGGGAATACCTAACACTTTAGATGATAGACTCATGATTCAAAAGGACCTTGACAGACTTGAACAATGGGCCCCAGCCAACAAAATGCAATTTTTTTCTGGATCTCCTGATGGATCGGAACTATCCTCTTTTGCCTTCTTCCCTAGACCACCATTTCATTTTGGGTGCAAGGGACACCAAACCCCACTGAAGAATACTGAAAATATTTTGCCAAAATTGGTAAGTTTTTCTCTGCTCCCACTGTCCTGCACCAGCTGCATTTTTTCCAAGCCCAGGTGCAAGAAGAAGAAAAAAAAAGATTCTTCAGGGGAAAAAATGACATCCACACATCCCTCTCCCCGCCAGCATCCTGGTTGCAGATAGGCACTCCCCAGGGCAGAGGGGAGAGGTCAGGGGTCAAGCTCATTAGCACACTCGGAATAAGCGATAACCAGGCAGGAAACACTGCTGCAAGAGCCGGCTCCAACTGCTGGGTGGTTTCTAGGCAGCTACATCTGCCTCCCCCTCCCCTAGACGTGGGGACGTTAATTCCCCCTCACCTCACCATTTTTTTCACTCCCCGTTTGCATCTCATGGCGACCTGTGGTTGCCATGCAGGTGGATGGGATGGTAGGAGTGTTTTCTGCCTCCAGCCAACTTGTAAGCAGGAGATGGTAGAGGGGGAGGCAGGGAGGTAGATGGACAAATGGAACTGCTTTCCTGTTGAGCAGCCAGTGGCTGAAAGCGAAAGACAAAAAGTTTTATTTATTTATTAAATTTATATACCGCCCTATCTCCCTTACGGGACTCAGGGCGGTGAACAGGCGATACTAAAAACCACGATAATAAATAAATAGTTTCTGTTTTAAAATCGAATTAAATAATAGGCCTGTTCTAAAAACACACCCATATAAAAACCCCCACTGAAACATAATCAAACTACGCCAGGCCGGCTGCACGGAATAGATGGGCCTTCAGGGATCGGCGAAAAAGGCGCAGGTCCGCAACTGTACGTAGGTTGCAGGAAAACTGTTGCAGGCAAAAAGTTGCAGGAAAACTGGAGAACTTGCACTTTCGGGCCAGCTTCCCCAGAGAGGAGAGGAGCAGATAAAGGAAGGGGCATACGTCCACTCCTCCTTGCCTTTGAAATTCACTCCGGGCTAATTTATTTCCAGTTTGTGTCACTTCTATGACTGCTTCCGAATTAATGTACCATTTTCTCCTTTTTTTCTTTTCTTTTTTTTCTTTTCTGCTTGGTCTTCTCTTCAGAAAATGAATGTAAACATTAATTACCTTTGCTACAATGCACATTTCCCTTCAAAAGTCCATATTTGCATCTTGGTATATTCAAATAGCTATGAACAGTTAAGTTGCAAATTGGGAAAGAGGGGAATAACCTGACTGGCTGAGTTTGCAGATCCCTGTTGAATGAAGTACTTCCAGGTGCTATTCAATGTGCTAATTCTTTCCTTCTCCGTCTCCTCTTCCTCCTCTTCCTTCTTCCCACCTATCTTTAGTTTGGCACTGTAACTTTTTAGATTGTCTCAGAACAGAGATCCTCTCCTACAATTGATCTGTAAACAGTTTTGAACTGAAGTGTGGGATCTTTTTGTAATAGAATAGAATACTCGACCTTCCCTGGAACCTCCAGAAGATCAGGTCGGGGGGCGAGTTCGTCCTCTTGGATATGGTAGAGTCTGTTCACTGACAGATCAGAGAACAATTTTTGGAGGTCACTACCTCACGGGTGCTAAAGACCTCCGTTCGACAAGGTGACCAATTAACAGGAGTGACAATCCTTCAAAGAGGAATTAAGGTCCAACGAATTCTCTGATCAGTTTTCAACAATTGTTTCTTGTCCTGCCCTCTGGTGCTTTGGAGAATAATTTGACCCCCTCTTCTTTGTGGCAGCCCCTACTTTCCTGGTGGATTCTCCCAAAATTTACAGCTCTAGCAGCAGTTGATGCAATATAGAACGTCCCAGCAGCTCTGGCAGGAGTTGAAATGGAGTTTAAATACAGTATAAATACACTTCTCTTCATTAAACTAGACATACCCAATTCCAGCAACCGTTCCTTGTATGTTTTAGCCTCCAGTCCCCTAATCATCTTTGTTGCTCTTCTCTAGACTCTTTCTAGAGTCTCAGCATCTTTTTTACATCGTGGTGACCAAAACTGGATGCAGTATTCCAAGTGTGGCCTTACCAAGGCATTGTAAAGTGGTATCAATACTTCACATGATCTTGATTCTATCCCTCTGTTAATGCAGCCCAGCACTGTGTTGGCCTTTTTGGCAGCTGCAGCACACGGCTGGCTCATATTTAGGTGATTGTCCACATTGTCCACTAGGACAATGTTGTTTCCAATTGCCCCATTTTTTACAGTAAGTGCACTACCAGATCAGACTGAGGGATAAGGAGGTCTTCATTGTGCTTCTGCCTCAAGCCACGGTACAGATGCCACAAGGAAGTGCCACAAATAAGCTTTCTTCCTATTTTCACCTGTAGGGACAACGTTCCTTTGATATCGTTGGATCTCCTGTTTGGGGGCTTAGGATCCGAATGGTGGACTCAAAACTCCATTCACACATCCAGTTAACTGGAAGATTCTGAGTCTCTCACTTTCCCTGCTCGAGCAGGGGGTTGGACTAGAGCAGGGCTTTTCAATTTTTCACCCACTGTACCACTTTTAGGATATGGCAATATCCAAGTACCAACAGTCGCCTAGCAAGGTGTCAAAAACTTGATGACCCCCCCAAAAAAGGAAAAAAGTGATGAAGTACAGGTAGTCCTCGACTTAAAACAGTTCGATTAGTGACTGTTCGAAGTTACAATGGCACTGAAAAAAGTGCCCCACAAGCCACAGCCGAGCAAGACACCTGCCTGCCCACCCGGCGACACTCTTCCTCTTGTGCGAGGTTTTCATTGTTGTGAGCATTTCTGTTGAGGATTGGCAGTGGGGATGGGGTGGGGGGGGTGTTTGGTTTTTATTCCCCCCCCCATCTGCTGGGTGGTTGCAGCAGGTTTTGTTCACTTCACATGACCCTGGGACACTGTGACCGTCATAAATATGAATCAGTTGCCAAGCATCTGAATGTAAATCACAAGACCCTGGAGATGCTGCAACATTCCAGCTGATTGGCGCTTCTTCTGGGCTCAGCAGAAGTGGCAGGATCAGCGCCAAGCTCCAGCTGGAGCCTGGTGCTGATCCTGGAGCTTCTGCTGAGCCCTGACAGCCCCGAAGAATTGCTGATCCTGGTGCTTCCGCTGAGCCCTGACAGCCCTGCAGCTCCAGCCATCTCTCGCTCATGCTTGTGTGACGCTGCCACCAGTTCATCTCATTCCCCTCCCCCACTACCACTTTTCTAGGATGGTCGCGTACCACCTGCCAGGTGCCAATGTACCACAGGTGGTACCCGTACCACTGGTTGAAAAGCCCTGGACTAGAAGACCTCCAAAGTCCCTTCCAACTCTGTTATTTGGTTTTTCTTCTTAAATATCATCTGTGAGTAAATCACTTACGTTGTCCTTACCTGGCTCTTGTTCCTGTCCCATCAGAAATTTTTATGGCAGCATAACTCTATGTCCGGTTGATGGTGGGCAAAACAGTATTGCATCTCTAGACACCTGCCTGCTATTGTGATAAGATGCCATGTGACCCACAACCCTTCACACCCAGAGATCATTTGGAAAAGGATACAGCAATGAACCGTTTCCAGCATTTGTTTATCCAGAGGATCAAAGCTTTTGAATTAGTCCAGAAATAGATTCTATAGACCAGAGGTCCCCAACCTTCCAGACACCAGGGACTGGTGCCATGGAGAAAGGTTATTCCGCGGACTGGAGGGGGTGTGGTTTTGAATACTGCCTGCATCCCGAGGATGGGGCTTTGCTTGTTTGTGCGGACAGGTTGCTGGCGTGCCGCGGCCCAGTACCGGTCCACAGACCAGGGGTTGGGGACCTCTGCTGTAGACAGTAAGAGGATAAGATCTTTATTCATATGTAACAATAAGAAGAAGGTCAGGTTGGGGCTCAGTGGTCCAAAAGTAATCATCTCATTACAACAAGAAATTCTGGATGATGCCTTCAAATTAGGAGGTGAAAGCTTTGAAGATTCCTTTTAAATGCCAAAGAATGATGAAAAACCAAATCTTGTGATCAAGATGTAGAGAGCAAAAGGAAGGAACATAATATTGGATTATTTGACCAAGGATGAAATATTTGTTTGTTTGATATTTCTGATAACTCCTAATGAATTTTTTTTTACTGAACTGGGATTGAAAAGATGATGATTTCTGAATGGTATATAGATAAAATGTAGTCTATGGGGATAAGAGTATTTTTATTTGCAACTTTAAAAAGGGTGAAAAGTTAGCTTTTGCTCCTAGTGGTGAACGTTGTGACCTACTTCTTTATCACAGTCTTCATTGCCTGTTTCTCTTCTATTTTTTCTGCACCTGAACTTTTTCTTTTTTTCTCCGAGTTTAGTTGGTATTATTTTTCACTCTGTGTATTAGAAACTTTAATAAAATTATTAACAAAAAGTAATAATCTCGTGAGAGATATTTTTTTTGTAATCCAGGAACTTGTTGGCAGGTATGACATTCCAAAGGAGATGAGTTGGTGACTTGCCATGAGGTATTTTAAAAGTTTGCAACAGAGACATGTTCTCAATCATGGACGTTTGGATTCACACCACTTCTGCTCATTCACTCTCAGCACACACACACACACACACACACACACACACACACACACACACACACACATGCAGACATGCATAGACACCGCCTGGCACCAACGAGGCTGTGATTTTTGATGTTGCTCAATTCCCAAACCGGGTTTTATCAGCCACTGCTGACCTCCCCCGGAAGGTTTTTGAGTTCTGTTTGTTTTTGGCTATACTCCAGCCCTAATCCTATTTTCACCAGCTTCTATCCTATTTAATGCAACCTTCTGTAAGTCAGAATTAATTAGGCTGGCCCTTCTCTTGGTCATGAGGGAAAGAAAACAGAGAAATACTTTCTTGCAACAAGGGAGGGAGGGAGGAGGAAGGGAAGTAGGGAAGTAGGGAAGGTGGGAAGGAAGGAAGGAAGGAAGGAAGGAAGGAAGGATCCTTCCTTCCTTCCTTCCTTCCTTCCTTCCTTCCTTCCTTCCTTCCTTCCTTCCTTCTATTTTGTATCTTATTGTCTCAACCTTCCCTGGAACCTCTAGAAGATCAGGTTGTGGGACGACCTCGTCATCTGGGATATGGTAAAATCTGTTCACCGACAGGTCACTCTTCTTAAAAGCCTCCAGTGATGGAGCACCCACAACTTCTGAAGGCAAGTCCTTCCACTGGTTAATTGTTCTCACCATTAGGAAGTTTCTCCTTAATTCCAGGTTGCTTCTCTCCTTGATTAGTTTCCATCCATTGCTTCTTGTCTTGCTTTCTGGTGCTTTGGAGAACAGGTTGACTCCCTCTTCCTTGTGGCAGCCCCTCAAATATTAAAATATTGCTATCATGTCCCCCCTAGTCCTTTTTTTCTGTAGACTAGACATACCCAATTTCTGCAACTGTTCTTCTTATGTTTTATGATCATCTTAGTTGTTCTTCTCTGCACTCTTTCCAGAATTTCAACATATTTTTTTTATAATATGGTGACCAAAACTGGATGCAGTATTACCACTATTGTTGTATTGTTAATCATAATAATTTAGAAACCTAATTTAAAAATAGATTTTGTGAGATCATCAGATGAAAATGCGTATTCATTTTTCCACAACATTTCAATATGGTTGCCAAAACGAAAAAGAAAAAAAATCAGATTTAAAGATCTGGCAAGATTTGGATCCTTTGATGGTTGGGCAAGAGATCATGCAAGATGGCAGAAACTGACACTCTTTTGAAACTAACCAAGGAGAAAAGCAACCTGAAATTAAGGAGAAACTTCCTAACAATGAGAACAATTAACCAGTGGAACAGCTTGCCTTCAGAAGTTGTGAGTGCTTTTAAGAAGAGACTGGACAGCTACTTGTCTCAAATGGTATAGAATTTCCTGCTTGAGCAGGGGTGTGGTTCCTTCCAGCTCTATTCTGATTGATTGATTGATTGATTGATCTCAGACATGGTCATTTTGTTCTTAAAAAGAAGGAAGGGCAAAGGACAGTGGTTCCTTCCAGGAACCCCCAAAATGGACAGCTGGAGAGAAATATTTGCAAGCATCATTCCGGTGTCATCAAACTGGATCCTTTTGCCTTTTCTGTATTCAAGTTATTTGATTCATCTGTTAAAACAGTTTTGTCATGCTTCTTCCCACTTTCCTTGCCTTCTATTTTTGCCAGCTGAGACAAAGATCTGTAGACACTATGCAAGCCCTAAAAAATTTCATTCATGTCCCTTTCTGAGGAGAAATGCAACCTACAGCAAGCCTCAGAGACTTATCCTGCCCTCCAGCCAGTTTGTGGAAAAAGTGGATCTCCCTGGGTTGAATACCCTTTAACACTGATTCTTGGTTTATGTACAAAAACAAGCTCTTGATTTCAGAGGTCAAAGGAGCTGAGGCCAAATTATGCCTTCTATAAAGTTGGCCCAGTTTTTTGTCCTTGATAGAATTCACCACATAAATATATTCAACAAAGAAAGCACTTCTAACCATTAACCTGAAAAATTCTGCCTGGTAAATTTCTCGGGTGTTCTACAAAAAGATTCTCCCTCTTTTTAAAGTTTCAATCCAATTTGGGACTATTTCTTCTAATAATACACAAATATGTTTTGAAATAAACATGTTTGAAATCCACAGACACTGGAGAAGAACTAGCAAATGTCAATGCGTCGATAAAGGATAATATTTGAAATGAAGGGTCCTTCGTGCTCTCTGAGCTTGGTTGTTTCCTTGCAGAAATTTTATTACCCAAATTAGGTAACATCATCAGTGCACTCATGTCAATGTATCTCAGTGTTTAACATTATAGATATATTAATAGATTACACAAATTTTATGTAAAATGTGGCATTAGCAATGAACATAGGACAGAAGAAAAGATGATAAGTGTAGAAAATTATGAATCTGGAGTGGTCAATGTAAAAATTATCACTTGGACATTTCTTAAACAGATTTACTCTGTTCTATTTGCTTATCAATTGTACATTGAATCTCCCATATTTGGTATGGTCCTTCCTATCTCTCAAGTGGTTGGGGGTGATGGGAATTGTAGTCCAACATCTCCAAAGGATTGAAAAGGCTGATCCAGCATTTACTGCCTGCACTGAATCCCTGTTGGTTTTCCTGAGCATGTATGGTTATTGAACAGGATAGAATAGAATGGAATGGAATGGAACGGAATGGAAGGGAACAGAATAGAGCTGGAAGGGACCTTGGAGGTCTTCTAGTCCAGCCCCCTGCTCAAGCAGGAGAACCTATAGCATCTCAGACAGGTGATTGTCTAGTCTCTTCTTGAAAATTTCCAGTGATGGAGTGCCCACGATTTCTGGAGGTAAGTGTTCCACTGGTTGATTGTCCTCACTGTCAGGAAGTTTCTCCTTAAATCCACGTTGCTTCTGTTTCCAACCATTGTTTCTCGTACTTCCCTCTGGTGCTTTGGAGAATAACGTGACCCCCCTCTTCTTTGTGGCAGCCCCTCTGATGCTGGGAAAACTCCGATAATGTCACCCCTATTTCTTCTTTTCTTTAGACTAGCCAAACCCAAGTCCTGCAGCCATTCTTCGTATGTTTTACTCTCCAGGCCTTGGATCATCTTAGTTGTTCTTCTCTGAAGCTCTGAAGGCCCAGATTAAGAACAGATCCTCTTGGAAAAAATGTATCTCTGTGCACATTAAGAGTTGACACCAAGTTGATGTCACCCAATCAATGCAGAGATCCAGCTCCCTTGAAAAATTCATAATGCTGAGAAGGGTGGAAGAAAAGGGAAGAAGAGGACAACAAGCAGCCAGGCAGATGGACTCAGATGGGACAGGCTGGGGGGGGGAGATAATCATGGAGGTCTCTCTATGTGGCCACTAACAGTCCGCACTGATTTGATGGCACACAGTGACTGAATCCATGTAGAAAATCAGGATGGCTACAGAGAGGTTTCCCCCGCTCACACGCATAGATAATCTTGTCACCAAATAAAATCCATCTGGCTTCCAATCCTGATGGAATTTTCTCCACCAGGCCTTTTACCCAGTAATTGCCCTTTCGAGAGTCAGTTCCTGAGAAATGATTGGCTTATGTCTTCTCCTCTCTGGGAAAGTCAGACACATTTTTCCTGAAGTTTCTTTGCCCACAAATTCGAAGGAAATTTCACTTCTTTGAAGGACATTTCAAAAAACAAATCTGTGTTCATCCAACTACGTAAGAAGTGATATGGAAAAATAGAAGAACATTTTTTTCTGCTCAACTTTAACTTTTACTCATTTAAAATGTACTCTATAATTTGGCACTGCATTCTAGGAACAGCTGGTCTGATCATGTACAGTCAAGTAAGAACTTGGAAGTTGCCAAGCTTTGTGCTGCTGTGTCAGATTAGCTGTGCAACTGTTTTGTTAAGTCATAATTCTTTTGACTTCTGGATGCATGTATACATAGCAAGACCCCTTATATATACCCTATCTGTTTCCCACTCTTACGAACACTGATTTCACCTGGAAGGTTGAAAGCACATTGGAAAGTGGTTCAGTCCTACTGTCAGTTTGTAGATGTTTGTTTTAAAGCAAAGGTGTCCAGAGGGGGTGGAGAAAAAAACAACTGTTGCCCATAGAAAATCAGTTGTACCATCATGGTTGCTATCTTGTGGGCAAAGAAACTTCAGGAAAAATTGTGTCTGACTTTCTCAGAGAGGAGAAGACATAAGCCAGTCATTTCTCAGGAAGTGATTCTCGAAAGGGAATTAATTGCTGGGTAAAAAGCCTGGTAGAGAAAATTCCATCAGGATTGGATGTTTTCCCTGGGAATTTAACAGTATGTAACTGGGGACAGGATTGTACAAGGAGAAACAGATGCTTAGCCACCTCATGGCTGATCAGTACACCGTACTCCATGAAAATTTCTATGCAGTTCTTGTCTCCTTCAGAAGAATTTCAAAAGCCAATTTGCATTCATCAGACTAAGACCTGACAGGAGAAAGTGCCAAAGCCCTAAATACACCATTCCAGGAAGCACAGAAGAGAAGCTTGCCCAGAGCACTGGCAATACCACTGGGTTCTGCCTGGCAGTGAAACACAGACACAAAGGATCACCACAAAGATAATACTGGAATTGGAAAAAAAATGGATTTAATTTTTCTGTGCAAATGGCTATGGTTCATGAAATCAAAGTCTGTTAAGAGGAAGGACACCAGCATTAGAGAAAATGTATCTGTATCTAATTATTTCCACCCCAAACTTTGCAAAAGAAACCCAATTTATTTTCCAAAGCACCTGAAGGCAAGACAAGAAACAATGAATGGAAATTAATCAAGGAGAGAAGCAACCTGGAATTAAGGGGAAACTTCCTAACAGTGAGGACAATTAATCAGTGGAACAGCTTCCCTTCAGAAATTGTGGGTGCTCCATCACTGGAGCTTTTAAGAAGAGACTGGAGAGCCATTTGTCTCAAATTATATAGGGTCTTCTGCTTGAGCAGGGGGTTGGACTAGAAGACCAACAAGGTCCCTTCCAGCTCTATTCTGACCTGACCTCATAATCGTTCTACAAATGATGCAAATTCAGTTTGCCTTTGCTCAGTGGCATCACAACCCAGGAGATACTCTTTTCCCCCTTGCCCACTCCTGCAAAATAGCAAGCCAAAAGATTACTTTACAGGTAGAAACAGTGGAGCAGACACAATTTACATGCAGGTAAACTACAGTCTGCCATGCACTGTGACCTGCCTGTGCCCTCCACTACATAAGCATCTCTGGGTTTGCACAACCATTCACTAATTGTGTGCTAGTAGGTTCCCACTGCTATAAACATTTATAGACAATTGCATAACTGAACATGGGTGAACTCTGAAGGAAAACCAACAATTTTAAAAGCAGGGATTAGAGCCTTAAACTATGCTTTAATTTTGACCCTTTTGCCTGATTTTGGAAATATTTCATAATTCTTAAATTCTGAGTTTCTGATGCTTTGGCTAACTTGTTCATTTATGTCATGTTGAGTGTGATGCCCTAATTAATGTACAAACCAGTTAATGCTGAGGGTTTTTTTTTTGTTATGATTCTTTTTCATAGCACTAACGCAGATGGCAACACTAACCTTTCTGCTTTTCATTTGTTTTGGAAAGCCCCCAATGTACTTTCCATCACCCTCTAGTTCATAATAGTTTGTCACTGGGCACACTCAAAACATAGCTTAAGCCCTAAACAAGGATCAACATCACTTAACAAGTAAACCCCACTGAAATCTCACTTTCACCAACCTGGCATAATTGCCAACTGTGGCATCAAAATGACACCAGATGTATCCTGATGCCACTGTGGGAAAAAAACTGCTTAATTTGTAATTCATGTAATTCATGTTGTAATTCATGTTATTTACACCATTGCACTAAGATACACACCTCATTGCCCCTCCCCCCAACCTCTCCCATGTCCGTGCCAGAACAATTCACATTTTTGTCAGGATAGAATAGAATAACAGAGTTGGAAGGGACCTTGGAGGTCTTCTAGTCCAACCCCCTGCTCAGGCAGGAAGCCCTATACCATTTCAGACAAATGGTTGTCCAGTCTCTTCTTTAAAAACTTCCAGTGTTGGAGCATTCACCGCTTCTGGAGGCAAGTTCCCCCTTTGTTTGGGGAAAAAACATACACCGAGCCGACCTGCACCCCAGCTGCTGTGGGGCACCCCATTTTGTGTTGCATGCTTGACTTCAGCCCAGCGGCCTTTTTCCCCAGCAAAGCTGGCCGTCCATCTTTTGGAGCTGGCGCCTGAATTCCTCAAGGTCAGCGACCTCTGGAACCACATGAGGTTTCGTGGCTGCTGGGCTTCTGTGGTAATGAGGCTTTGCAGAAACCGCTTGAGAAACCAAGGGGCCAGCAGCTTCCACAAGCCGGCTTCCTGCAAGAAAAAGTTCTCCTTTGAAGAGACTGTCCTCTGGAACTGGGGGAGAAGATTTCCACCAGTAGAAGTAGAAAGTCCTGCAAGCAAAACCAAATGAGAGGGGTTCACGTTTGAAACAATTTCAGTCTGGGGGCTTTTTTCTAATGGCTTCCTTCCCCCTCCCCTGATCAGGAGAATTAAGGGCCAGGAGAGATAATCGCAAGAGCAGACGTCCCAACCAGAGGCGTAGCGTGGGGGGTGCAGGGGGGGCCGGCCGCACCGGGCGCAACATCTGGGGGGCGCGCTCGCACTCGCAGCTCTCTGCCCCTGCCTGTGCGAATCCGATCCGAGCCGCCGGGTCACCACCCACTGTGGAGGGGGGGGGGCGCAAATTACTTGCCTTGCCCCGGGTGCTGACAACCCACGCTACGCCACTGGTCCCAACCCCAGATGGCCGAGGCCACTGTCTGGATGACAACATTGGGAGTGTCATTAAGAGACAATTGGACAGCTGATCCAATTCAAGTCCTGGTGCAGTTATGAGCATTGGACTGAGGGAAGACAATGTTATGATTTAGAAAAAGGAAAGAGGCAGGAATGGATGAGTCTGGCTGAGCAGCAGGACACTGGTGCCACACCCATGTAACCCCGATTGAGTTCTCACAGTCCATTGGTTCACAAATGGGCTTGGTTCCTCTGACACACAAAGGCACAAAAAACTAAGCAAGTTTAAAGTTACTCCAGCTGATTGTTTCTGTTGGTTAAATGTAAGATCCATTATAAGCCACCTTGATTGCCCAGTCTTCTCCATGCTTTCCTTAAACCAGTGTCTTTCAACCCTGATGACTTTATTGTTGTTAGTTGCGAAGTCATGTCCGACCCATGGATAATGTTCCTCCAGGCCTTGCTGTCCTCTACCATCTTCTGGAATCCATTTAAGCTCACATCTGCTGCTTCAATGATTCCATCCAGCCACCTCATTCTCGGTCGTCCCCTTCTTCTCTTGCCCTCAATCTTTCCCAGCATTAGGCTCTTCTCCAGTGAGTTCTTCCTTCTCATTAGGTGGCCAAAGTACTTGAGTTTCAACTCTGATGATTTTAGGATGTGTTGACTTCAACTCCCAGAATTTGGGGAGTTGACATCCACGCATCTTAAAGTGGCCAAAGTTAACTGTAAACTGCTTAGAGAGGGCTGTAAAGCACGATGAAGTGGCATATAAGTCTATTGCTATTGCAGCCTTCGACATCCAAAGAGGACCCCAGCAAGGTGGGATGGCCCACCCACCCCCACTGATCTGCACTGGTTCTTTTGTCCCAGAGACTCTGCAAGATTGCCTTTCCTGCTTGATTCCACAGCTTCCTTGACTGCCCTGGAACAGATGCCAGTGTGATCTTGGTTTGCCTCTGATCCTGTGAAATGAGCCAGCCGGTGCTCAGAGCTGATGTCTCTGCATGTCTTTCACATTATTGACCTGAGTGTTTCCAGCCAGCCCGAGAATCCGACAGCCAAGCAGCTGTTTCAGTCGCCGTATCATGTTCCGAAAAGCGACCTGCTTGGTGGATGATGGCCCAAAGAAAAGGCTTATCCTCTGTCTCCTTCCCTTCCCCCCCGAAACCCTCCTCCCCAACATGTGCAGCAACAGGACAGTTTGAAAATGTCAATTTTACACCTAATTTAACAAGAGCTAGCAGGCCTAGGCGTGTTTCCTAATGCAATCCCCATCCATTCTGAAAACCCAACGAGCCATTTCCAGTTCTCTGTGAACTCCTTTGCAAGGTCTTTACTTAGGCTTCGAGTCAAGGCATTTAACCCCTCCTTTTCCTTTAAAAAAATAATAAAAATGGCCAATCAGATGTCTGTGAGTCTGTCCCGCCTGACACAGGTAGTCCTCGACTTACAACCATAATCAAGTCCCATATTTATGTTGCCGAGACATTTGTTAAGTGAATTTTGCTCCGTTTTACATCCTTTCTTGCCAGAATTGTTAAGCGAATAATTGCAGTTGTTAAGTTAGTAACATTGTTATGAAGTGAATCTAGCTTCCCCATTGACTTTGCTTTGTCATAAAAGGCGATCACACAACCCTGGGGCACTGTGACCGTCATAAATATGAGCCAGCTGCCAAGCGCATGAATTTTGATCACATGACCATGGGGATGCCGCAACGGTCCTAAGTGTGAAAAACTGTCAAAAGTCACCTTTTTTCAGTGACAACAGCCACCATATAAACACCACAGACACAACAGCCTAAAGCACACAGAGAAGTTTCCTGAGGATGGGCTCCAGCACAAGTCCAAAAGCTCAAAACACTTTGGTCCTGGTGACTGACCCAAATTGGGTCCTGAAACATTATCCTTAGATACCTATATAATAATAATAATAATAATAATAATAATAATAATAATAATAATAATAATAATAATAATAATAATAATAATAATAATAATAATAATAATAATAATAAAGTTGGAAGGGACCTTGGAGGTCATCAAGTCCAACCCCCTGCTCTGGCAGGTAATCCTATACCGTTTCAGACAAATGGCCATCCAGTCTCTTCTTAAAAACTTCCAGTGTTGGAGCATTCACAGCTTCTGGAGGCAGGTTGTTCCACTGGTTAATTGTTCTAACTGTCAGGAAGTTTCTCCTTAGTTCTAGGTTGCTTCTCTCCTTGATTAGTTTCCATCCGTTGCTTCTTGTCCTGCCTTCAGGGGGTTTGGAGAATAGCTTGACTCCCTCTTCTTTCAGGCAGCCCCTGAGATATTGGAACACTGCTATCATGTCCCCCCTCGTCCTTCTCTTCATTAAACTAGACACACCCAATTCCAGCAACCGTTCTTTATATGTTTTAGCCTCTGGTCCCCTGATCATCTTTGTTGCTCTTCTCTGTACTCTTTCTAGAGTCTCAACATCTTTTTTACAACGTGGTGACCTAAACTGGATGCAGTATTCCAAGTGTGGCCTTACCAAGGCATTGTAAAATGGTATTAATAGTAGTATATTTGCCTTCATTCATGAGTTTTAACCTTCCCTAGATCTTTAACCTTCTCTAGATCTGCCATCCGTATCTAGTCTGAGCTATCAAATTAATGAAGGCAGATATGGAATAACTTCCACCTTCTTGTTTAAAACCAGCTGATGCCCAACTTCATTCCTACTAAATATGAAGCATGAGTCAACTTCTCACTCTTCTCCTTCTGAGGAAAATCTGGTGTTTGGCAAGGCCTTTCCTAACCACTCCTAGACCTCTCTGAGTTGGTATCCTATGAAACCTCTGACCTAGTTTTACCCTCAGATTTTGATTTTCATTGGGTTTCAATGAAGGAATTCACTGGTTTCAATGAAGGAATTTCACCGATAAGGTTTTTTTAAACCCCCCCCCCCAAACACGAAGATGTAAGGGAGATACTTTCTTCTCATGTGGAGACTTTCAGTCACACCATCTGGGTCCTCAGATTATGCACCAGATGCTGCTAAAAGACTGTCTAAGTGCAGTGAGACACCCCATTAATATGCGGACAATATTTTGTAGAGGAAGCTTTAACCACAGTCATATCTGCAGAACTTTGGAACTAACCCTTTTTGTTTCTGGAAGTTTTATATATGAGGGGAAACTCTCTGTCTCCCTCAATAAAATTGTAGAAGTTTGTTTCCCTTTCTCCTTCTTCCCATCCAATAATTGTTCAGCCATTGTTGCTGGAAAACATCTGGTTTCACAGTTCCAGCAATACAGGTGTGTTTTCACCCTCTTGCACTCTGCTTGTTGAAAATCTAGAATCTTTTAATGTGGAATTACTATCAGGCTGACTTCCTCCGCCTCCTCATTTACAGTTATATGACGAATAACTTTAAATGGTCCTCATTGTTCCATCTTCAGCCTAATTTATTCACTTCCAGGCAAGATCTCCACAGGCCTGGAACCTCTTTCCCATCCTTTCTGGAGGAAATTAGGGAAAGCACAAATGGGCACAAAGCGATGGGATAATGGTAGGGAAAGTTCTTTTTGTTTCTCAAAGGGATACTATTACAAGGTATGAAGTGAGTTGTTTGGCATCCCATATCTGTAAAATCCTGCTTCAAGCTCATGCAACAAATACTTGAGGAAAGGTAAAATTTAGAGCAGAGGATTCAATCTTCCAGGTTCCAGCTCCACCATTTGTCTTTTAAGTGCCCGTTTTTGTGATTTTTCTCACAAAAATCCTGCAATCTGGCAAGATTTCGCTCATGAAAGAAAAACAATGGGAGAGAGCTAAATTTAAAAATGCAATTCAAGATTTTTAAATCCCATCCAGAGTTCATGCAGGCGGCACCTTCTGGTGGTTACCTTCTCCCAGCCTTGTCCTTGTGTCCCTTTACTTAGCCTGCTTGCATTTATCTAGAAGTCTTGAGAAGTTCATTCAGATTCACGGGCATGGAAGAAGCCTTTTGCATGAGTATCTATATTACAGCAATGAAAGCAATTGGCATAATGGAACTCCCAGAATTTTTTTTCAAATTGAGAGAGACAGAGACAGAGAGAGAGAGACAGAGATACAGAGAATTCTTTTTACAGCATCCAATAATGCACACTCATGCATATGCCTGCAACAGTGTCATAATGCAGGCACCTGGGAGGGGTTGTCTTGCATAGGGACGTCACTGTGAGGTTGAGCTTTCATAACTTGTGTTAGCTTGCTGCAGACAGCCCCGGTGTTTTGCCTTATTGGGATCCCAGAAAAGCCATCTCTTGTAGCTTGGATTTACAGAACTTTCAAGTAAGCCTGGGCACAGAAGGGAGACAGAACAAGGGGGAGGCCAAATATCAATGTGTGAATCGGGCTGGGATATGAAATTCCATCCTGGATGCACAACTTTCCAAGAAGGAAGAAAGCTTGATATTCCAATGGCATGCAAAAAGTGACTTTGGGGCCAAAATGAAATGCATGAATATTTACATTTCCTGAATATTAAGTTAATATTGGGAGCTAATTGGGAGTTAACGGGAGGGCTCCCCATTCATGAATGTGGTAAATTTTCCACTCTGTCACATGAAAATCTGAAAACCTGGAGATCTCTGCAGGCCATACAAAGCATATAGTCAGAAAAGTGAAGATGTGCTACAAATGTACTCTAATATGGAGGCAGAAACTTGATTGCACAACTGTGACTGCCATTTTGACTACACCCTGTGGATGTGGCGTGGGCTACACTCACTATTTTCAGGGGTGACTCTGAAGTGACTCTGGGCCCCAGGTTTTCAGTCTCTGTTCCATACATCCTAGACATCTCTCTTCCATTTCAGAATGCCTGAAGAAGTATTTGTGGTTAATGGTGATAAGGAATATTCTTTATTGGCCAAGTGTGATTGGACACATAAGGAATTGGTCCCCGGTGCATAAGCTCACAGTGTACATACAAACAACAAGGTGGTAAGTCATAGATCATAAATCATAGGATACAGTCATAAATCATAAGATACCAACAAAAAGTGATAAATCATAAAATACCAACAGGAGAACATTGTAGGAAAGATGAGAAGATGAGAAGGATAATAGTAATACAGCCCTACTACATGGGTAAATATCCTTAGGCATAAGGCAGTGCTGAGGGAGTTAGGTGTTTAGCAGAGTGATGGCACCGGAGAAAAAACTGTCTTTGTGTCTAGTTGTTTTGGCATGCAATCAGTGGTGAGATTCAGCCAGTTCGCACCAGCTCGGCAGAACCGGTAGCTAATTTTTTGTTGCCCAGGCCAAGAATGGACTTCTGGAAACGGCATCCACACAGAGAACCGGTTGTTCCCATATTTGAATCCCACCACTGCATGCAATGCTCTATAGTGGCATCCTAAGGGGAAAAGTTGGAACAGTTTATGTCCAGGATGTAAGGGGTCTGTCGATATTTTCTCAGCCCTCTTTCTGGTTCGTGCAATATACAGATGGAAGGAAGGCTGATTGCAATTGTTTTTTCAATGATCAATGAGCATTTCCATATTTTGTAGTTTTCAGTGGTTGAGATTGCCAATTTTCTTCATAAATGCCATGGAAGGAGATTGTCCATTCAATGTTCATTCAACAGTCAGAGAAAGCTGACTGTTCAGTTTTAAATATCCAGTTTTGGCTGCTTCTTCCTTCCATTAGATTTGTTGTTTAGATCTGGGGTTCCCACCTCTTCAGCGTTAATGATGTGGATTTCCTTAGCCCCCACCCCCTCTACCGATGTTTTAAACGTCAAATTTACTTCACGCCTCCTCTCGATTTTCTTTCTTTCTTTCTTAAGTTTTACTGGAAAGGTTCAATCTTTTTGTCCTACTGTTATCCTCCTACTTTAACTTATTTTTATGTACAGTCAAGTGGACTTTTTAATTTTGTTTACGTATTCATATCCTTCGGAGATATTTGACATGGTACCTGATTTATTGCACGAAACTGTTTTTGGAATGATAACTGATTACATGCTGAGCAGAATCCCACAGTGGGATATATTTCCCAAAAAAATCTAAATGCACTTTTGGACTGCATTGATAGAAACAAGGACAGTTTCCATATCACAGAAATTGTTATTCCTCCATATTCTGCATTGATCATGTTCTGGACACTCCACTTTTCAGAAGGATTCGGGCAAACCGGACAGGACGTGATGAAGGGTTACGGAGTGGCTGATTTGTTTCTTTCTCCCCTGCGAGTCAGCCTTGAGTCCTGGCAACTGGCTGGAGAAGTATGTGGAGTTATCATGGCAACATTTTTCAGAAGTGGTTTGGCATCCCCTTCGTTGTGGGACTGAGAGTGATTGATCCAAACTCACCCAGTTTCTAGCTTGGTACCTTTAACCCAGTGGTGGGTTTCAAATATGAGAACAACCGGTTCTCTGTGTGGGTGCCACTTTCAGAAGTCCATTCTGGGCCTGGGCAACAAAAAATTAGCTACCGGTTCTGCCTGAGTGGTGCCAACCGGCTGAATCCCACCACTGCTTTAACCACTGCACCTGATTCTCTCAAGGAGGACTTAAATCAAAGCCTCACTAGGAGAAGCTGAAGGAGGCAGATAGGTGTCATCTTGAGAAGAAAAGGCAAAGGAAAAAATGCTGAAGGACTCGTCCAGCAGGTGAAAGACACCCAGAAGAAGAAGCCAATGCCAGACCTGCTTCAGCTTGAACCTTTAAGCAAGAACAATCCTCAACTCCATTTGTTGAGAAAGGTATAGTTTACTAAAGGTCAAGTGAAATACAGTGGAGCAAAGCCAGAACTGAAAAGCGCAGGCCAAAATCCCCAAGTTTAACTTTCCCTCTCTTGGGTGCATCCCCCTGCCAGACCCCATTGTCCAATCACATTCAAAGACATTGTTTTGGAATTGTAAGGTCATTGGCCCTTGGTAAAACTTGAGAAATCATAGGAATCCAATCATGAAAATTGAAGCAGCGGCTTCTTAAAGAGACAGTACTTTATTTTCAATCGAAATAAGTCCTGGGTGGGAACACAATCTGAACACTGGCAGCAGTTGCGTTCAGAAAGTTAGGAGCATTGCTTTATAAACTTTGTTAGCCCATGAAAATCAGACAACAGAGCCATTACATCACAAGGAAGACATCAATCATTCCTGTACATTCCCTTATTCCCTCCTTCAGTACATCACATCCGTGTATGTGTTTCCCATGCTTGCATGAAATTTGTCCCTGATGCAAACGCTGATTAGAAAAGCGAGATAGCAATAGTTAGGCAAGGCTACACAATTTGTTTCTTTTTCTGGTTCCAGTTACAGGACCCTACAGAATGGTAGCTTCACATGTGGGTAGGACTGTAGCAGCGGTCCATTCTCAAACATCTGATCTCTGGCAGATACAGTGAACTCTTCGTTATCCCTAAATCCTCCCCCTCCCATCCACTCTCCCCAGAGTTCATGGCAGACTGGCCCCAAGCGATAGCAGAGCCTAAGCCAGGGGTAGGCAACCTTGGCTCTTTTATGACTCGTGGACTTTAACTCCCAGAATTCCTGAGCCAGCGATGCTCAGTTTGAAAACCTCTCCCTTTCCCCTCAGCATGGCTGGCTCAGGAATTCTGGGAGAAGCAAAGAGAGAAGCAATCTATAACTAAGGAGAAATTTCCTGACAGTTAGAACAATTAATCAGTGGAACAACCTGCCTCCAGAAGTTGTGGGTGCTCCATCACTGGAGGTTTTCAAAAATAGACTGGACAACCATTTGACCAAAATGGTATAATGTCTCCTGCCTGAGCAGGGGATTGGATGGAAGATCTCTAAGGTCCCTTCTACATTTTTCTTGTCCACTCCCAACCAGGTAAGTGAATTCACTGTGTGCTCCAATGTATTATTTAAAAAACCTAGACATAAATTTGCAGGAAAGTAAAGTAAAGCACTCTGATTTCCCATACATCTGTGTGCTCCTTTAAGAAGGAGAGTAGAGAAGATTGGATGTTGTTGTTGTTGCTGTTGTTTTAGCCAGGGGAATGTGGGGTCCTCCCTAGAAATACAGGTGAAAAGGACCTGAATGCAGAACTGATGTCATGTGTCTGAGTAACGAAACACTTAAAAGGACTTTCAGGCATTTTTTCTCCTAAAAGCATTTATTAAGATTACAGTACATCAGCACGGCATGGTGGAATGCTTAGAACTGCTTCTTTTCCATTACGCATAACATTCCAAACATTTTCCACTCCCTTATTGTAGGGTCATGGTTCACATCTTCCAATCAACTTGGAAGATGTGATTTACTTCCGGTTTCTTTCTCCCGGGCTATCCTTATGCTCCTCCCTCTTTCCCAGTTGCTGGTTTAACTATATATATACCAGACAGTTCTGCACATTGTCAAAGCAAGAATA